>NW_026556743.1:0-31928 GCF_029017545.1 Prosopis cineraria
ATTGATTCTGGAGAGGAACGTCGGTTGATTGTATGTGGGTTGTATAATAAATTAATGCACCAAGGTTTAGCTTTCCAATATATAAATATAGTGTGTGTATGTGCGCGCGTAAGATCCTGTGTCACAAATAAATGAACGATATAATGCAAGTGCATGAGGTGATGATTTAGCAGCAAGACCGAGAGTTGCTGTGTGCCTGAGTTGTTTTGTTTTGATGATGGAGGGAAGAAACGAAGGATTTTGCTTCCTCTAGTTCAATTAAATGTGAGGGTTTGGGTGTGATAAAGTCGAGAATTATTACATGCATATATATATAAATATATATGTATATATGTAAGCATGTAAAATTGATAAACAATATCACCTAGAGCTTAAAAATCTCTGGTAACAACACTATTATTGCTATCAAAGTTACAGAATATATATACATACTTTAATAATATATATATATATATATATATGAAGAGATAATATACATAAATACTTTAATAATGTATTTTCATTTATCAATATTTAATAAAAAGTAAAAGAGAAAATTTATAATAAAAGTTAATGGCATGCTATTTAAAAGTTCTTTCTCTTTCTGCATTGTAAATAGGATCAAATAATTTTGTAGACAGGTAACAACGGATCAGGGGTCTCTCCCTTTTTTTTCCTCTCTTTCCCTCCACTTCCCCCATCTCCACCATTCAAATTTTTTTATTAAACAATTTTTTTAAATGAAAAATTAATGAATGGTGGAGATGGGAGAAGTAGAGGGAAATGGAGGAAAAGGAAGTGGAGAGACCCCACTTCCAATAACAACACTATTATGGCTACCAAAATTACAGAATATGTATACGTACTTATATATATATAGAGAATATATAGGTCAATATTTAACAGAAAGTAAAAGAAAAAACTTACGATAGAAGTTAATGACATGTCTTATGAATAGGATAAAAAAATTCTCCTCTTTATGCCTAGTAAATAGGATAAAATAATTTTTAAAAAAATTACTACTAATGTTACAGTAATTAGTCATCATATAGTTTCTAATTAGCTTTGTGTAATAGCTACTTGGAATGATTAATTTAGTAGCCCCAATTGATACACCTTTTTAATCATAATCTTTTTCATATACTTTTTAAAAAGTTAACATATATGCTTCGGTCCTCAAAAATAGGAAGAATTTCAATGAAGATCCCTTAACCCCACTTAATTTTAGTCAAAAATTTTAAAATTTCAAAATTTAATTGCACATGTGGGGGGACCAAAATAAAATTCAAGAGATGACTGAAATAACCTTAATTATTGTGCTTGATAAAGTTAGGCGCATGAACAATTTATGTAGGAAAAATAAACAAGAACAATTACTATGTAAAAATGAACAATTAATATAAATAGAATTTGTAACTCTCATTAACAATATAACACCATTATACTTGTTCTTTTTTTATACATTAATTATTCATTTCACTAAGGATAATAAAGTCCTTTCAATTAGTTCTTTAATTTTATTTCAGTTCCCTACATGTGCAATGAAATTTGCTCAAAAATATCCTCGGCCAAAAAATAAAATTTTTCTTGTAGTTATCACTTACTATCTTATAGCTAGCTAAAAAATTTAACTCATCATCCTAAATCCATCCAGTGAGGTAAAACTGAAATTTTATACAAAACTATAGGACTAATTATAATTAAAGTTGTATTTTTGCCTAATAATACATACTCCCTCCAATCCTTATTATAAGGTAGTGTTTAGAACAATTTGTTGATCCTCAATATAGAAAGGTGAATTGAGAATTAATTATTATTATTTTTCAATTTTACTCTTATTGTGAATTTAATTATATGGCTCTTTGTATACTGTATATCTCTCTTCTTAATTTTAATAGGGTAAAATTGAAAAAAAAAATTCATTTCAAGACACACTTTAATTTAATAAATTAACTGTCAATCCTTGATTCTAATAAGGTAATTGATTATGTGGGCTGTGGCATTTACTGCAGACTGCAGTAAAGGAGGCATCAACGTTCAGTGTAATCCATTACTAACTTTTGGTTCCAAAATTCGTCAATGGCCAGTCATGTGATTTACATGATTCTTTTGAAACTTCCCTTTAAGCAAATAACTGCTTTTTAGTTTCATTTAGTTCAAACAAACCATGATCGTGCAATTTATTAGTTGTTTCTTTGCCACAAATAGGCCAATACATAATGTCATTTAGCTTCCATTATTATTTTTCTCCATATTTTTTGACTCATTTAAAACCCTGTCCCTGTGCAGTGCTACACAAGTCACAGACTATGACGGATTTGGATTCGGTGACTATATTTAATATAAGCACTGAGTACCTGTATCATCTGAACCGTTAAAATTCAGATCAAAGGTTATAAATTTATATTTCATTTAAAATTAATGAATAAGTGAGTTTATTTAAACTATTGATCCAAATTTTAATTACTCATATAAGATAGGCATTTAGTGCTTATACTAAGTACAGTCACCGAATCCAAATCTGACTATGACACTAGTTCGATTTAAAAACTTGGTGATTTTTTTTTTTTACTAATTCATAGCATGGTCATATATAACTATTCATTGAAATTACTTAAATTATTGTAGCGCTGACTTTCTTCTAGTTAATCTTATAATAACCAGAACTTGCAAATTGCACGCTTAGTTTATTAAAATTTTGTACGTAGTAACTAACTTTGACAGGAACATTTATTAATATAACGTGTTCAAATTCAAAGCAAACTAATACTATGGCTTTAACGTAAAATAAGTAAAATTAAAACAAAATTTTGAGAAATACATCACTCCGGCGTCCGTAAAGATCGATATTACTTATGACCTTCGTCGAACTCCATGGGCCCGGAGATAACATGTATGGAAATGAACGTGGTTTCTCTTGTTACCTGGTCCAAATGAAGCCTTACAAGTTGGCAAAAAGGGGAGGGGAAAAAAATGCCCATGATTAATCGGTATTCGGTAGAATTTCCTTTTTCTTTTTTTCTTTTTTTCTTTTTACCTGAACCAGTACAATTTCATCTGGATTGATTTTATTATATATTTTTGTGGCTGCCAAGAAACGATGTGACTTTTCTTTCTGACACGTGTCAATGAAGGGTTCGTCACCAAGTACGTAAGGACAACCATCCCACTATCATAAAAGCACCACCACCACCTTCGTTCCTTTCTCGCACTCTCTCTCTGCTACACTCTTTGATCTCTCCATTACTTCTTGTCTGTGTCAGTGCGAGTGTTTCAATGGCCGTGCAACCTGAGTTTGAGCATCCAATGAAGGCCTTCGGATGGGCTGCTAGGGATTCTTCTGGCCTTCTCTTCCCTTTCAACTTTTTTCGAAGGTGCACACACACAGCTACAGTATTTTATGCTTTCTGATAATCATAGTGTTCACTTTTGGTCCATCCTGCTTCATTCTCGCTGTCAACATGAGCCATATGTTTCTCATGTCTTCAGGAAACCGGAGAAAAAGATGTGGCCTTCTAAGTGCTGTACTGTGGAATATGCCACTCCGACCTCCCATGCTCAAGAACGAATGGGGATTCTCCGTCTATCCTCTCGTACCTGGGTACGTACATTCACAGTTACACTCTACAAACTGCTTCAACATGATGAAACTCGTTAATATAATTATCATTCTAACGAGTATGGACACACATGCAGGCACGAGATTGCTGGGGTGGTGACAGAAGTGGGATGCAAGGTACGAAAATTCAAAGTGGAAGACAAGGTTGGCGTGGGATGCATGGTGGCATCCTGCCGACCTGTCAGAGTCGTTCCGACCACCTTGAGAACCTCTGCTCAAAAGCTATCGTCACGTACGGTGGCAAGTACGTTGATGGCACCATCACATATGGAGGCTACTCCGATCCGACTTCATGGTCGTCGACGAGCACTTCGTGGTTCGCATTCCAGATGCTTTGCCTCTTGATGCTGCAGCTCCTCTGCTCTGTGCTGGGATCACAGTGTACAGTCCTCTTAGATATTATGGCCTCGACAAGCCAGGCCTTCATGTGGGTGTGGTCGGTCTCGATGGGCTCGGCCATATGGCAGTCAAGTTCGCGAAAGCTTTTCGAGCAAAGGTCAGTGTCATCAGTACTTCTCCTAACAAGAAGAAGAAAGCCGTTGAACATCTAGGAGTTGGTTCCTTTGTTGTCAGCCGTGATGAAGATCAGATGCAGGTGATTATCATCACAAGTATTGTTGCTATTATATGTGTTAATATATATATATATATAAGCCTTCTAATAACAGTGTCATGCATGTTTGTTTGTACATATAACTGCGTAGACTGCGACGGGCACCTTGGATGGCATAATTGACACAGTTTCAGTCGTGCATCCTCTCTCACCTTTGATTGATCTATTGAAGCCAAATGGCAAACTTGTGTGAAGCCTGAGAAGCCTCTGGAGCTGCCAGTATTTCCTTTACTTATGGGTGAGTATATACGAAGAAAGATTAAATGTACTGAATATGTATAATGTTATTGATTTATAAAGGTGAAAATGGAAATGATGTGAAGCAATTACAAGTGCTGCAACAATATTTATATATATTATATTGGCAGGGAGAAAGACAGTGGCTGGAAGTACAATTGGAGGCATGAAGGAGACACAAGAGATGGTAGACTTTTCTCCAAAGCATAACATAAGACCTGACATAGAAGTGATTCCCATCGATTATGTGAACACTGCTATGGAGCGTCTCCTTAAAGCTGATGTCAAATATCGTTTTGTGATTGATATTGGCAACACATTGAAGCCAGCCACTTAAATTTGCATGCGATTCAAGATTTCCGGGATTACTCGTACGCTGGTTTGTGCTTGTGTGTGTGTGTGTGTGAGCTACTATATATATAGTTTGTCATATTTATTTTTGTCTATATTCCTTATTGAGTACTCTTGAAAGGGATATGTTGTGGGTTCTATCGGTGGTTGTTTGTGTGAATAAATTAATACATTACATCGAGGTTTAGCTTGCCAATATATATATATATATATTCTCTGTCACAAAAGTGAGAATAAACTTCACTTAGTGATGAGATAAGAATCATTGGGATTTAAATTTAGTGATTATATTTAATATAAATATTGAGTGTTTATATTATTTGAATCGTTAAAATTTAAATAAATAATTTTAAATTTATACTCTATTTAATATTAATTAGTAAGCGAGTTTATGAGAATCATTAATATAAATTTTAATATTTCAGACGGTACAAACACTTGTAAAGCACAGTGATCATCGAATCCAAATATGAATCGTTGTCGTCTGTCTCAATTTTCAACAAGCCGTGACAATATTTTAGCAGTGATAATTTTCCTTTCCTGCCGCAACTGTTGCTGCTGATTCAGCATAGACATTTATTGTCGTCACAAATAAAATCAATAGAAATCGGGCCAACATTAGGGCGGCAAAATTTTCAGCAACAACTCTTCAATTTTTAGAAGCGACTTTTTTTTTTGGCAATGCTATTCCTTTCATGTCCGCTCTTATCTAACAGTATAACTTAATTACAAATGAATATGAAATTTTATTAATTTCAAATATTCACTAAGGATATTTTTTTAAAAAAATCATCAATCACTTCTCAAAAATATCAAATTACCTTGTATAAACGCTTATGAAATTGACAAACATTATCACCCTAGAGAACAAAAATCTCTAGAAACAGAACTATTTTTTGCTGCCGAAGCTAAAGAATATTTCTTTTTTTTAAAAAAAAGCTTTATTATCAGTGTTTTATAATAATTTTTGGAGGCGACTTTTTTTTGGGCAATGCTATTCCTTTCATGTCCACACTATCTAATAGGATAACTTAATTACAAATGAATATGAAATTTTATTAATTTCAAATATTCACTAAGGATATTTTTTTAAAAAAAATCATCAATCACTTCTCAAAAATATCAAATTACCTTGCATAAACGCTCATGAAATTGATAAACATTATCACCCATAGCCCAAAACTCTCTAGAAACAGCACTATTTTGCTGCCAAAGCTAAAGAATACTTCTTTTTTAAAAAAAAAAAACATTATCATCAGTGTTTTATAATTATTTGGTAAACGTGAAGTACGAAGAAAATAATATTTTTTTAATAATAAAATTGTCATAATTTAATTTGATGGTAACATCCATACACTTAAAAACATAGTGATTTGATTTTTGACTAACACAAAACATGTTCATTACTAATACTAATTATTAAAAAAAAAACATGGTCATCACTGATTGAATTTCTTACATTGTAGCGTTAACTCGGTTCTGATATTATGATAACCTGAAGAACTTGTAATTCCTTATTAAAATTGTGTGCGTAATAACTAACTTTGACTGTAACATTAATTAGTATCGCGAAAAGATCGATATTATAATTATAAAGCCTTGGTCAAACGTAACTTCATCAGCCAGAGATGATATATGTGGAAATGGACGTGGTTTCTCTTGTACTACTTGGTCTTGATCGATCGGCAATCAGTAGAATTTCATTAGAATTAATTTTATTTGTATTATATAATTCGTGTCTGCCAAGAAACGATATGTTCCTTTTCTTTTTGACACATGTCATAGAAAGATTCAAGTGCACCAAGTTGACTTCCCACTACTACAGTGAAAGAAGCACTGTAAATTTAAATCGTTAAATTAAATTTAATAATTTAAATTTGATAGTTTTTAAAAGTATAAATTAACTTATATTGTTAAAAGTTTTAATAGATGAGTAATAGAATGAAAACGCAGTGGAAAAAAACCAAGTCCCAAGCTGATGTCTTGTGTTGGAGTAGTGATGGTCACCGAGTAGTGTTGACATTTATATTAATTACACGGGTTAATTAGTTGATGCATGTTTTGCTCAAAATATATTATCATCACATACATTAGGACGGTACGGTGGCAAGCACATTGACGGCACCGTCACATACGGAGGGTACTCTAAGTTTATTGTTTCCGACGAGCAATTGGTGGTTGGCAGCGTAACCTCAAGATGCTAGAATCACAGCGTATACGATGAGCATTTTGAGGTAATCAATTAGTGCAAAAGTTCATTTCTTTAAAAACAAAAATTAAGATACAAATATGCCCTTAAAGTTTTTACGTAAATGCACCTGATAGGCTAAAGTTTTTTTCTGCACAATTTTGCCCAATGTTTTTCAATTTGATTCAATTTTATGTTACTGTCAGGGTTTAACTGCTTTGACTTGGTTAAAATTTTGTACTGTTATCTTGCCATATTGGAATCCATCTGTCACTTCTCTCCTCCAAACCTAGATTGTTTGAAGCCTCATGCCCTCATCGTCATTATTGTCTCCCGTTCGCTTCTTCTTCTTCCACAGATTCCAATCCCCACTTCAATGCTCTCCCCTTGGTCTGCCATTACTGCCACCTCCTCTTCCCCCCTCCCCTTAAAACATCATCAAAACTAGTAACGGTGGTCGACTCCCCTTCCTTACTACTGACGATGGCTAACTTCCTTTTCATTTCTCTCCTCCAAACCTATTAGAATCTCGTTCTCGATCTGTGGCATAAGAGGTGTCTCGATGATGGCAAGCCAAAATCCGAGAAGGCCAAGTAGATTTGAAGAAGTAGGCACATCGATGATGGAAGGGGTTCTCGTCCAAGTTGATTTTGTGCTTGACTGAGGTTCCTCATTTTAATATCGTGGTGCCAATTCTGAGATAGACGAGTGTGGGATGTTCAGGGGTTTTCTTTTTGTGTGAGATAGTGAAGGTTTCCCTTGGTGTTGGGTTTTTTGTCCTTGCTCTTTTGTTTTGGTTCTTCATCCTTGCTCCTTGCTTTGAGTCTTGTAGCCTCAATTTCTAGGTTTGATTTGTATTTGGCTTTTTTTTTTTTGGCATGTAATTGATTTGTTTCTGGTTCCGTTTTTTTTTTTTTTGTTTGATTTGTTTTTGGCTCAATTTTTTTCAGGTTTGATTTGTTTCTGGTTCAAACGAGGAGGGCGAAGAGATGACAGATATGTTCCTTTGATTCTTCATCGGTTAGCTTTGCCATCCACTATTCACCTCCCTTTGCCAGATATGATTTCCTCTACGGTTTGGGTTCAAATGTTTGATTTTGGTTCCCTTGATTTCTCGAAGGTTTGGGTTTGAGGGTCTCGATCTTGTTCTGAAGATATGATTTTAGATGCTTCATCTTTTTTGGTTATTTGTTAAACAAAATTATTTTCATTTGCTTATTTTGTTGTAAAATTTGGAGCCAAATATTCATTTGTTGAATATTGATTGTAATTGTGGATATGGAATGTTTTGTCCGTAAATGATGGAATATTGATTCTGGAATTTTGATTTGAAGATGTTTCACCGGCAATGAAGGATGAAGATGAGGGGGGGAAGGGAGATCCGTTAGCTTGGGGTGAGATGGATGAGATTACGTATCAAAGTCAAAGAAATATCTGACATGGCAAGGGAGAGAAACGTGATGTGGACGTCCAATGATGTACAAAACAATTAAATGTTCAAAGTTAACAGTGGCAAAATTATACTAAATTAAAAAACTTTGGGGCTAATGTTATAACAAGGGATTTGACCTTTAACCATCCTTACCAAGAAATCATTGAACTGAAAGGCCTCGCTTAATTTCATGTATAGGGAAGCTAATATTAATGTTGATTGTTTAGCAAGAACTTGTCATTCACTTGATAATGTTTTGCACATCTTTGATCAACAACTAGCTTTTTTATAAGGGTGTGATAGTTTGTAACATCACAAAATTAATTCAAGATTAATTAAGCTAATTAAAAGCAAATGAGTAATTTTAAAGGAATACTTAGATATATATAATTGTAGTTAGAAAATTATTATTTATATTTAATCTAGATAAAATTTTAAGTTATGATTTTCTTTAGAAAATAAAAATAGTAATAATATTATTATTAAAAGGGAGAATCACATTTAGCCTCTTTTAAAAGAATTAATCACAGATAAGGACTAAGAACAAGTTATATTTCTATTGTAATAATAATTCATTTAATATTAATTTTTATTTGTGATTAATTTCTTTAGGAAGGGGTTGGATGTAATTTTTTTATTAAAAAATATATAAAAAAGAAGAAAAAGGAAAAGAAATATTAAATTAAAAAATTGAAGAGGGAGGGACGGAAATTCCGTATGTGTGTGTTTGGTGTATATAAAACAAATAATGAGAAATGAAATAAAAAATTGTGGAACCCACCTCACTTTATTTTGGATTTAGAATCTCTCCACTTTTTTTTCATCCATTTTCCTCCATTTCTTCCATTCCCACTATTCATTAATTTTATCATTTAAAAAATTATTTAATAAAATAATTTGAATAATAAAGATTAGAAAAATGGAAAGAAAAAAGTAGAGAGACCCCTCTTCTCTTTATTTCACACCCCCTTGGCCCCTCCTCTTTTTCTTTTTCATTTATCTTCCCTTTTTCCATTTGCCGCCTCGTTCGAATAGAGAGGAGCGAAGAACAAAAAAAAAAAAAAACATTCATGTATTGGTGACAAAAAAAAATTTAAAACTTCATGATGGAATATTTTTAATGAAATTTTAAATTTTCTAAAACTATATAAACATTATAAATATAAATATTTTTATTAGTCATATTTTCTCTATATAACTATTATAAATATAAATATTTTTATTAGTCATATTTTCTCTTTATTTTTTTATTTTAAGATTATCAAAAATTTAAGATTTAAAAAAGGGATGAATTTTTTATAAATAAATAGGGTTATTAAGGTTGTTAATAATATAATAAATATTTTAGAATATTATTTTGTTGATAACATTTGAATTTGAGGCTTTTAAACTCTAGACCTCTACAGATAAATTTTTGGTTAAATTTAAAAATATAAATTAATTTGTTGATATTTTGATAATTATTTGAGATAAAAAATAGATTATTATGGCTATAGAATGATAATTGTAAGCTTGAAACTAAACTTGCAATTTTTAGGTATTTTTTAATGAAAATTTATGAAATAAAAAGAAAAATTTTGATATTAGAAAATTATTTAAAGAATAATTTTAGCCAAACTTCAATAAAACTATTGTGAAAAAAGTTATTGAACCAAGCAGATAGATTTAAATACATGAAATTGGATTTTGAAATTCAAAAGGTTAAGACTAAGGCCTTAAAAAATAAAATAAAATAAAATAAATCCTTAAGTGTTGGAATATGAGTGGAAATTGTATTAATAATATTTAAAATATTGAGATATAATTAATTATAGATTAATTTTTATTTAACACCATTCAAGTTTTGGAAGTATTGATTTGAGGGTAATATTTGACCTCTCAAAAATTGAAGTAACTGAAAAAAAAAAATTATTTTATACATTTATATGTTAATTAATTATTTATGTTTGTGAAGTAAATGAATACACACACAACCTTCCAAAACTTAAAATTATTGTTTATAATGCATATGTGGTCTCACTGAGATATTATAATTTGTGATAAAGTTAATTATAGTACATGTAAAGAATTTGAATGTGATGATCATGTGTGAAGAAAAAGAAATGAATATGAAAGCTTACTTGTAATGTGCAATATTAATATTAATTTATGCTTTTATGGGATAATATAATGTGACACGATCTGAATAACGAGATTAAGGGTTGATGATAATATGCATACCCTTGATTATAAATTGTGTATTATATGAGCATGTTGAGTTTGTATATAATGTTAATGTGATTTATGTGATAATATGAAAATTGATGCATCAGCCATGATTAAAATTCGATGATTTTTGATACTTGTTAAGCATGAAAATTGATGAACATATAGGATGATTGTGAATTTCATATATGAGAGTTATTGAAATACATTTTCTTATGAGTATGATCATATAGCAGGAATTCACCTTAGTGAAGGAGCTAGCAATTGTGCAAAATCTATATTGATATTGGCTATTAACCATTAATCATAGGGATTATAACTACTACTTACCTTATAGAGTATTGTAGCATTTTTTTATTATAGAACTTAACCTTGCTGATCTACCTAGAATTTTGGGTAGAGTTAGTCGTGGGTATAACACCTCATAGTATGTGATTTGAGAGAAATCATATTCATAAGTAAGTAAGGTAATCCTAACCCGATACTCCCTCATGATATGATTAAGACCTTGGATAGTTTCACCATATGGATGATCCTTTTTAGTTGTTGGCCCACAAATTTTATGTTAGAGAAAAGAAGGAAAATATAAAAAAAAGATTGATCTAAAATAACTCACATAGCCATTAGGTTTATTAACTCACATTAACTCCATTTAGCTTCCATTAACTTAAACAATTACTAATATAATATCCAACAATCTAAAATCACATTTTGAATGTCTAGGGTTCATTCAAAATAGATAACCCAAGTTTATAACTTTGTAAAAACTTCTAAATTATGTGTAGAATACTTTAACAACTCCAATTAGTCCCATTTAGACCAATGTGTTTGGACCTATAGTCTTAAATCTAAAAATTATTATCTTTCAACTTTAAATCTTACTTTCAAAATATGTATAGAGAAGAAGAGATAAAGAAGACATATCTAGGTGAAATCAAGCTTCAACCACCTCCAAAATATCCAAAAGTTGATGCCCTAGTAGAGAAAATACTATCTTGGTTGCATTCTCTTTGTTTTCTAGCTAACTCTCTATTTTTGAACTGATTCATGCTTTTTGAAAAAATTGGTTTAAGAAATTATGCTACAGGGTAAATTTTTGTACTATAGCATAACACACTGTAAACTAAAAATTTAATTTCTCTCTACAATTTGAGTTCAGGTGACCCAATTCACTTTTGAACCCAATCTAAAGGCTAAAGTTAGAGCTAATAGATGTCTCTAACTATTCTTAAGCCCAATTATATATAAATTTACATAATTATCCTTTATTAGATTAATAAATTATACAAGTTTTTTTTTATGTTTCACATATTAAGAATTTATTTAGGTTAATTTTTTATATAATAATCTTTTTGGGTTAGCCCTTAATTAAACGTGGTTCGTGTGATGATTTAAATTTTAATTTAGGGCACTTTGACAGAGTTGATAAAAGATTTGGTGTTCTTTTTATTTTACAATTGTAACACTACTAGCTTAATACTGCTATCTTTTTCCCATTCAAAAAAGAAAAACGTTGGGGTAAAATTGTGTCAAAAAGTTTTAAGATGTCAAGTACATCAACATAAGAAATTTGAGGATAGACTTGTACTTTAACACTAAAACTAACATGCTTATTAGAGTTATCCTTCATAGTATATCGTTTAAGGTATTCTTTAGAGGGTGTTCATTATAATCTCACCTCATATTATAATGTGGCTTTTCTACAACCCTCATCCCAATAGGGTTTAGGATTTTGTTGATCATTTTATACCACACTTGTTTAATTGTAGTTTCCAAATTAAAGTGTCTTATTTTTCAACTGAATGATACTTTTAAATTAGAGGCCCAAAAAAAATTATACTCTCCCTTTCTTTTGTTTATAAGATATCTTTTAGAAGTGATTTATATATCTAAATATAAAATAATTTAATAAAAATTTTATAATTATACTTGTTTCAATATTACAATTCCCTTCTTATATTTTCTGTATCTATTTGATGTTTCACAAATAAAATTATATTAAATGAAAGATATTTTTAAAAAGAAAAAACATATCTTCATGTCCTTATAATTTTACTCAATTTTGAATTAGATCTCTTCAATTTATTTTGTTTTCATTAAGCCCTTATAGTTTGATCACTTAAACTTTTTAATCCCTCAAGGTTAAAATCCTTAAATTTTTCCTTTAAAAAATAAAATCAAGAACTTTTATATTTTTATGAAATGATTACATGACTTTAAAATTAATTAGATAATTTTATAATTCAAAATTTAGATAATTAGCTTGTCTTCTAAATATTTTTTTATACATATAGAAATTTTATTAAAAAATTAGTAAAATGTAAACAGCGTTTTAAATTAATTTTTATTTTTTCAATTTTGACAAAAAGTATTAAATAAGAATTTTGATAAAATTCAATAATATTTTTGTATTTCAAAATTTAATAATTAATTATTAATTTTAAACTTTAGGAATTAACATATACTCCCTCCCGTTCTTATTGTAGAATACTTTCAATCATTTTACATTTATTAAAAAAAATTATTTTTTATATTATAAAAAAGTGAGAGATACTTTTATTTTTGCTTATGACTTTAAATAATAATACAATTACATTAAGTATTTTTACGCTAATCAAGAAAGGATAAAATTAAAAAATAATTTAATTATTATAATACATCCTATATTTTAGATCAAAAATTACTTCTAAAGTATGCCTTATAAATAGGATCGGAAGGAGCATAAAAGATGAAACTATATGGGCTTGATTAAAATAAAATAAATAGAAAATACTTAATTAAACATTGAATGAAACTATAAAGACTTGTAGATATATTTTTCCTTTTAAAAATTTTTATTTAAAAAAAAGATTATAACATGTATTCAATAAATTTTATTAGCATGTGTAATTTTCTCAAGAAATTTCTTATAAATTGGAATAGAGAATGTATATGCTAGATTAAGATAAAACTTTTTTCCCATATGTGTTTGGTTTGAGGGGAGGAGAAGGGAGTTGAAATTTTGATAAGTTCATCAATTTAAAAAGAATATAAGTGAGGTTATAAAATTTTAATAAAAAGAATATGTAAAATAGAAGAGTGACGAAAATTAATTAAAAACTTGTAATTCTGCTTCTCCAAATTTATAATTTTACAATTTTATTTTAAAATTTTAATAAATTTGTCCAATATTAATTTGGCTAGTACAAATTAATATTAAAAAAGTATACAATTTGACAATCTAGATAAGCTCTAGACAGTTCAGATATAATCTAAATAATCTAATTTAATATTAAAAAATTTATAAATTTTATAAATTAACTATTTAAATATACTCTAAATAACTTAAATTTAATATTAAATTTTTTTATTTTTATTTTAATAAATATAATATTAAAAATATTTAAAAATTAATTTAAATAAACAGTAAAAATTATTTTAAAGTAAAATGAAAGGTGAGGATTATTTTTGATCCTGATGAGTACTCGGTGCTCATTGCATTGACAAACACTGAATGCGAACGGCTAATATACTCACATCAAACACGCCATTAGTACTTTGTTTGCCAGCGGCTTGCCGTGAAACACATGTAGATGCGGTCCCAAGGTTGTGTGTTCGTGTGTGTACTCGTGATTGGTATCAAAAAACGCGCTGTTGGGGCGGGACAATTTTGGATGTGGAGAGCTCAGTTTCTTATTTTTTATTTGTTTTTTATGGAATAATTTCCCTTTGGGGGTCCAGAGGTTAAGTAAATATTGATTTAGATAATTTTAAATTTAAGAATTTTAATTACAAATGAAAAAATTAAATTCCAAATATAATTTTCAGTTTGCAATTACGATTCATGTTTGTAACTATTTAAATTAATATTTATAATTTATTTTTTTTTAAATTTTTATCAGAATCCAAACGTTATTAATTATTAATGTTGGAACTTTATTGTCATTCCCCCTATTCGTATGATATCCCGTAGAATGAACTTATGCACTGTTTGGTACATGGAAGTGTTTTTGATTATCATCATCGCCAGTCCAATATTGCCCTCATATATATATATATATATATATGTTAATGCTTACATATGGACCTTGTTCTTCTGATAACAGTATCATGTTTTGGTTGTACATCTGTGTGGGCTGTGATGGGCACGTTTGATGTCATAATTGACACAGTTTCAGCTGTGCATCCTCTGTCGCCTTTGATTGGTCTATTGAAGCCAAATGGCAAGCTTGTGTTGGTTGGTGCGCTTGAGAAGCCTCTGGAACTAGGGGTGTTCACGGGATGGGACGGGACCGGGACACCTACATCCCGTGTCTCGTCCCGAAAAAAAGATCGGGACTGAATTTTGGTCCCATGTCCCGTCCCGCCGTCTTGATAAATGGAATAATATCGAAAAAAGATCTGGATAATAACGTTTATTAAAATTTTAAATCATATAATTTATTAAATTTAAAATCAAAACAACACAAGTACATAAATGACAATAATTTAAAATTAATTATTAAATTATATTAATCACAACTACACATTATACTAACAAATACAGGTAATCTTTATGCTATAAGATTAGTAACAACAGGCAAGTCAAATACAACATCAAATCATTGTTCTTCTACTTTAGTGAAGATGTGTTAAGCTAATTACTCTTCAAAAAATAAAGCAAGAAATACGTTATAAATAAAAGTTATTAAATAGATAGATATAAAAATAAATTATATTAATATAATTAATATATTATAAAGGAAGATATCGTCATGTTTACTTCATGCCATTAAAATTATCAATATAAAAAAACTTTAGCTTTAACTAAGAATTACAAGTATTAAATTATAATTGATATAATTAATATAAGTATAAATTATATTAATATAATTAATATATTTAAAATAAAAAATAATATATATAATATTCGGGACGGGACGGGACGTCCCGATGGTAATCCCGTGTCCCGTCCCGTTCCGAACCCCTTTCCTGTCCCATCTCGTAAAGTCTCGTCCCGATTATTTTTGGACCGGGACAAGACCCGTCTCGATATGATCGAAATGATACTAGATCAATCGGAACGGATTTAGACTAAACACCCCTATCTGGAACTGCCAGTATTTTCCTTACTATTGGGTGGGTACATAAAAGAAAAATGATTTCATAAACTGAAGAGTATCATGATAAACATGTGACAATATATATATATATATATATATTATATTATATTGGCAACACCATGGAGCCACACCAAAAAAAAATGTGTAGATTCGCATGCGATTCAAGATTTCTGGTTGTGCTAGTAGCTAATTTTGTGTTCACCATGGTATATCAACATTCAGCCACATGTATCGCCTGTCTTAATGATTTATGCATGTTCCTTATTGACTCTTGAGAGAGGCCTTGTGGGTTATGTATGCATAGTGACGTACATAATTAAATAAAATTTAAATTAAAAAAATAATATTATACTCATAATGTATACATGTGTAACAAATAAATTCACCATCAACAATATAAATTATAATTTTATAGCATGTTAAATATGGATAAATTTTAATTAAATTTGGTATGAAAAAGGTAAAAAATTTGTACTTATAATTATCAACATCTTTTAAAAAAAAATCTTAAATTATATTATATGCACATGTGAAGATCAAAAAATAAAGTTAGCTTCTATGAGGATTTAATTTTTAAATTTTATCTCATTTGTTTTAAGAGTTTCCCATAGTTTTGGCCCAAAAAAAATAAATACAAGTTTCTGATAGTTCAATCGCAGCTAACTTCTAACTAAACTCAATTACGGAAATGATTTTTTTAAGAATATGATTTATGTAGTTAAATTTATATATTTAATATATTTATATTCAATCAAATCATAATAAATCTATTTTATTGTATTGATTAAATTAATAACAAAAGTGTATTATATAATAAATAATTTTTAAAATATACATATGTTTTTGTGACTATGTGATGAGAACCAATCATTCATACGGTACCATGTTTTGACTAAAAATATCCACACACTTTCATTTTTGCATAATTGATTATGTTCTCCCAAATCACGTTTAAGGCTTCTCAATTCCAGTTTCAATTATACTTGGAGCCTTCATTACCTGTCAACATTTTTCCCTTACCAAGTATCCCCCTGGCATTGTGTGCACGTGTGAACACAGGACAATCAACAAACATCGAAGTGACTGCTTTTGCACGCAGCTCGAGAAAAAGAAATCTGAAAAATGAGATAAAAATATTTATTATTTATTATAAAGAGAACAAAACATTAAACATGAAAAAATTTTAAAAATTGTAACATCCATAAAAATATTATTAAATATTAATATTATAAATTTATAATAAAAATTAATTTAAATTTATATTGTTTATCAATATATATATGTGTGTGTTAAATAACTTTTAAAATATTAAATGTATTATTATTATATTTTTATTAAATAAATTTAATAATATCATATGTAATTTTATTTACCTTAAAACTCATGTTTTTTATTATAATTCATACTTCTAAAATTAATTTTACTTAAAATCATTCAGACATTTTTAATTGTATTAAAATTAATTTAAAAAAATATCATCACCTTATAATATAATCAATTATAATTAAAATATATTATTATAAATAATTTTTTTAATAATTAATTATACGCAATTAAAATTTAATTATATTTTTAATTTAATTAAAAATAAGCATGAAGGTAAGTTTTCCCCTTTTTTAATCTTTCGGTAAGAGCTCGGGTCATGATCTTATGATCTGACGGTTTTTGACAGGTGTCATAGAAAGGTTCGAGGACATTGACTGCGAGTGTTATGTTCGTCACCGATGACGTCAGGACAGCCCTCCCCACCACTGTCACTCATAAATGTCACCACCACCGCCCACGGCACCAACTCCATTCATTTCTCGTACTCTCTCTCCCTCAACAGTGTCAATTTTCGTGTTCTCTCCACCTTCATTCATTTCCCTTACACTCATAAATGGCCGCACAACCTAGGTTGAAGCATCCAGTGAAGGCCTTCGGATTGGCTGCTAGGGATTCTTCCGGGCTTCTCTCCCCCTTCAACTTCTCTCGAAGGTACACACACAAACGCACACAGTAATCCAATCAATTTCTTCATTGAATGTATGCGTTCATATTTTCATAACGCTTTCCGTCTTCATTTTCATTATCAACATGGACTATATTTCTCATTTGTTCAGGGAAACCGGAGGAAAAGATGTGGCGTTCAAAGTGCTCTACTGTGGAATATGCCACTCCGATATCCACATGCTCAAGAACGAATGGGGCTTCTCCGTCTACCCACTCGTACCTGGGTACGTATACATTCATATATACACTCTAAAAACTGCGTGAACATGATGAAACTCATTTCTTATCATTCTAATGAGTTTATGTTTATACACAGGCACGAGATTGTTGGGGTGGTGACGGAAGTGGGAAGCAAGGTGCGAGAATTCAAAGTGGGAGACAAGGTTGGCGTGGGATACTTGGTGGGGTCTTGCCGATCCTGTCAAAGTTGTTCCGACGACCTTGAGAACCTCTGCTCAAAAACTATCCCCACGTCCGGTTCCAAGTACAGTGATGGCACCATCACATATGGAGGCTTCTCCGACTTCATGGTCGCCGACGAGCACTTTGTGGTTCGCATTCCAGAAGCGTTACCTCTGGATGCTGCAGCTCCTCTGCTTTGCGCCGGCATCACAGTGTACAGCCCTCTCAGATATTTTGGTCTTAACAAGCCAGGCCTTCATGTGGGTGTGGTCGGTCTCGGTGGGCTCGGCCATATGGCAGTCAAGTTCGCCAAAGCTTTTGGAGCAAAGGTCAGTGTCATCAGTACTTCTCCTAACAAGAAGAAGGAAGCCGTTGAACATCTAGGAGCTGATTCCTTTGTTGTCAGCCGCGATCAAGATCAGATGCAGGTGATTACTTATCATCACAAGTATTGTTGCTGTTATATGTATGTATGTATGTATGTATGTATGTATGTATGTATGTATGTATGTATGTTATACACACACACACACACCCGCCTTATTCTTCAAATAATGCTCATGTTTGATTGTATATCTGTGCATAGGCTGTGATGGGCTCCTTTGATGGCATAATAGACACAGTTTCAGCTGCCCATCCTCTCTCGCCTTTGATTGATCTATTGAAGCCCAATGGCAAACTTGTGTTGCTTGGTGCGCCTGAGAAGCCACTGGAACTGCCAGTATTTCCTTTACTTTTGGGTGAGTATAAATGAAAAATGATTTAAAGGTGAAAATAGAAATGATGTGAAGCGCTTACAAGTGCTGCAACAACATTTATATGTGTACTGGCAGGGAGAAAGACAGTAGCTGGAAATAGCATTGGAGGGATGAAGGAGACACAAGAGATGGTAGACTTTGCTGCAAAGCATAACATAAGACCTGACATAGAAGTGATTCCCATGGATTATGTGAATACTGCATTGGAGCGTCTCGTCAGAGCTG
The DNA here is from genome assembly GCF_029017545.1 of Prosopis cineraria. Taxonomy (NCBI): domain Eukaryota; kingdom Viridiplantae; phylum Streptophyta; class Magnoliopsida; order Fabales; family Fabaceae; genus Prosopis; species Prosopis cineraria. The sequence continues at coordinate 19,083 of NW_026556743.1, forward strand.
ATGTTAAATATCGTTTTGTGATTGATATTGGCAACACAATGAAGCCAACGCCTTAAATTAACATACTATATATTTAAAGCTTTCTGGGAGAACTAGTTGCTGGTTTGTGTTTTTATATATTCAGCTATATATATTTGTCATATTGATTTATGTGTAATCCTCATTGACTCTTGAGAGGGATATTGTGGGTTAGATGTGGTTGTTTGTATGAATAAATTAACGCAGGAAGGTTAATTAGCTGCATATATATATATATATATATATCAATAAGATTCTCTGTCACAAAAATGAGAATATAATGCAAGTGCAGAGGTGATTTCACTTAGCAGCAAGATGAGAGTCGCTGTGTTAATTTTTTTGGATTATGGAAAGAATTAAATAAAGGATTGCTTCCGCCTACTTGAATTAAACAAGTGAGTTTGAGTGCGATAAAGTTAAGCATCATTACCACTGTACTTCTTCCAAAATTATAGAAAGATAAAATAGATTTAACTAACTCCTACCAAAAAAACAATTCTCCAAAATTATTTAAAATTAACTATATACTTTTTTCAAGTCCAGCATTATTTATTAACAGGCGTAGCTTAATCATAAATAAATATGAAAATCCTATTAATTTCAAAAAAATATCATTATGAAAAACACACAAATGCCTTATATATTTAAAAATAGATAGAGTAGAAAAATGTTTTATAATTTTAAATAAAGGGATCGGAGAATATATAAACGCTTATGAAATTGATAATTATTACCACCCTTTAACTCAAAACGGCACCATTGCTATCAAAGCCAGCGTATATTTAAAAAAAAAAACTTATTTATTATCAGTATTTTATAATAATTTTGTAAACATGAAATACGATGAAGATAATAGTTGTTTAATAGTGTCATAATAAATTAGTTATAATTTAATTTGATGGTAACATCCATGCACTTGGAAACATAATGATTTGTTTTTCTGACTATCTCAAAGCATAGTAATTACTCATTCCATTACTTAAACTGAAGCACTGACTTTGTTCTAATCTTACGATAACCTGAAGAACTTGTCATTACTGGTTAAAATTGTTGTACGTAATAGCTAACTTTATTTGACCATAACATTAATTAGTATAACGTGTTCAAATTCAAAGCAAACTAATTAATATGATGGTTTTAACGTAAACTAAGAAATGTTAAAACGAAATTTTGAGAAATACATTACTCCAGCGTCCAAAAAGATCAATATTATAGACGCGGTCTAACTTCGTCAGCCAGAGATAGTAATATACAACCGGTTTGTGTTGTACTTGGTCCAAATAAACCCTCACCCATGATGGATTAGTAGTAGAGTTACATTTGGATTCTACACCTGGTGTTAGAATCCAAATGAAATTCTACTGATTCAGGTAAAAAAGAATTAAAAAAAAGGATTATAGAGGCATCTCATCTAATCTTCAACAAAAACAAGAAGTTTTATCTCACTAAATGGAGTTGGCTACATGAATTATATAACATTATTATGCTCTATCATTTATTAAGCTTTTAAAAATATTATTAATTAAAAAGTCTTATTCAACAATTTTTAAAAGTGTTCTCTTTAGCTTTCCTTTACCTTTCTTGACAAGGATCAAAGTTATATGTTCTATTTTTTTCATAGGTGCCTCCATTAGTCTTCTTTGTACTTATCCAAATTACTTCAAATGATTATCTACCATTTTTCCTTTAATAGATGCTGACGCTCACTTTTTTCTGTATATGCTCATTTTAGATTTTATCTTTACGGTACATCCACACATCCATCTCAACATTCTCATCTCTGTTATTTCAATTTTATGCTCATATTATCCCGTTAAAGCTCAACATTCACCACCATATAATATTACTAGTCTCATAGCAGTTTGATAAAGCTTCACTTTAAGTTCATTAGATACCTTACGATCACAGATAACTCCTTTACACCACCCAACTTGTATCCTATATGTAATATCTCCATCAATTTTCTCATTATGTTGAATAATCACTCTCAAATATATAAACTTTTTACTTGAGGTATGATTTGATCATTCAATTTCACTTCCAAATTACTACTCACTAACCTTTTATTAAAATTACAATGTAGATATTTCATTTTATTCCTACTCAAATGAAAACCTTTTAACTTTAATGTCCTTCTCCATAACTCAAGTTTACAATTAATCTCTTCTCTTATCTTTGCAATATGAACTATATCGTCCGTGAAAAGTATGCATTTAAAAATTTCCTCTTGAATATGGTTAGTCAAAGCATCTAAGACTAGATCAAAAAAATAAGAATTCAAAGATATTAATCTCTTCTCTTATTTTTGTAATAAGAACTATATTGTCCGTGAAAAGCATATATTTAAGGATTTCCTCTTGAATATAGTTAGTTAAAGCATCTAAGACTAGATCAAACAAATAAGAACTTAAAGATATTAATCTCTTCTCTTATTTTTGTAATAAGAACTATATTGTCCGTAAAAAGCATGCATTTAAGGATTTTCTCTTGAATATGCTCAGTAAAAATATCTAAGACTAGATCAAACAAATAAGAACTCAAGAATAATCCTTGATACAATCTAATTTTTATAGAAAAGTCTTTTGTTTTACCGTCAAATATTCTTATACTAGTTGTTGCCCTGTTACATGTCTTGTATAGCTTGAATATAGGCAACCTGGACACCCTTCTTTTTCAATGCCTTCCAAAATACTTTTCTCAGTACATGATCATAAGCTTTTTTCAAATCAATGAAAACCATATGTAAATCTTTACCTTTATATCGATATTTTTTTGTTAATCTTCTTAGTAGATAAATCACTTTTGTAGTCTCCCTACTTGGCATGAAGCCAAACTGATTCTCAGAAGTATCAATTTTCTATCTCAACTTATGCTTAATCACCCCTTTCCATAATTTTATTATCTGATTCATAAGTTTAATCCCTCTATAGTTAGCACAATTCTGAATATCTCCTTTATTTTTGCAAATATGAACTAAGTTGCTTTTGTCAGGCAATATCTTGGATTGTAAGATCTCATTAAATAACTTAGTTAACTTACTATACTTCTTCTTCACCCAAATTTTTCACATTTCAATAGGAATACAATTAGGTCAATTGGCTCTACCATTTGCCATTTTTTAAGAACTTCCTTTACTTCTCAAGCATGTATCCTTTGATAAAATGACAAATTTTGCTCTCTTTCAAGAGTTACTAAATCCTCCAAGTTAATTGACAAAACCCGCCATCATTGAAAAGTTTAGAAAAGTATGTCTCCTATCTGTTAATATTATTATCTGTAACCAAAATATTTTCCTCTTCATCCTTTAAACACTTTACTTATTCCAAATCTCTTGATTTTCTTTCCTTACTCTTAGCAATCTTATAAATTTTTCATTCTCCATTCTTTGTCTCAAGATCATTATAAAACTCTTTAAATGCTTTAGAATGCAAGCTTCACTCACTGCCTTTTTAGTTTCCTTTTTAGCCATATGATACTTTTCCTAATTTTTATCATTATTACACATATGGATGGCTTTAAAACACTCCTTCTTATACTTTATTTTTTCATCTAAACTATTATTTTACTATTAAGACTCCTTATCTCTCAAACTAAAACCTTTTAATTCTCTCAAAACTTCTTTTGCAACTTTCCTTACCCTCACAGCCAAATCCTCTCACAAAATGTTAGCATTTTCTCGAAACTCCCAAAATTCCTTTAGGTAAAAGATTTCTCCTGAAATTTCTTGCTTTTCACCTTTTAATTGCCATCACCTAATCCTTGGAGGTATTACTCATCGACACTTTTGGTTTTTACTCATAATACACACATCAAGGACAAGGATCCTGTGTTGTGTCATTGTAGCATCCCTAGGAATCACCTTATAATTTTTACAAAGTTTTTTATCTATGTTTCTTACAAAAAAGAAATCAATCTGTGACCTTAAAGCTCCACTTTTATAAGTGATGAGACACTAATCCCTCTTCTCAAAACAAGTATTAGCAATCTTAAAATCATACGCCAAAGACAAATTATCCTTTATTATTTAGCTCCTCAAAACCTAAACCACCATGCACCCTCACATAATGACTTGCCTTCCTCTCAACATGACTATTAAAGTCTCCTCCAATAAAAATTTTTTTATTATGTGGTATGCTTTGGATCAATCCCTCTAAGTCTTCCCAAAATAATTCTTTAAGACTAGCTTCTATCCTGACTTGAGGTGCATAAGCGCTAATAATATTAATAGTCTCATGTCCAACAATCATTTTTAAAGAAATAATTCTATCTCTAATTATGTTAACATCTATCACGTTCTTCTTCCACTTCTTATCAACAATGATACTCACCCCATTGCGTGTGTTTACTTTCCTAATATACCAAAGTTTGAGACCTTGGATATCGTTAGTTTGTTCGCCAAACCATTAAGTTTTTTGCAGGCACAAGATATTAATTTTTTTATGAATCATAACTCCTACCACCTCTATAGATTTAGTAGTCAAGATTCCAACATTTTGAGTACCAAATTTGATCTTGTTTACATGGACTAACTTCTTTAGCCGTGCTTATCCAAAATAACGTGATAGTCTTTGCTCATTTAGCATTACATCTAAATATTGATGCAGGGGCCCTAACTCACTTGTCAGTGTACTCGAGCCATGCAACACGTTACTCACAAGCAATAACCTAGCATTAGCACCATAACGTCTATTGTCTTTATCCATGTGAGATTCAACAGCTCTCCTCCTTTACTTGGGCTTAAAATCGCTATAAAACATAGGAGGAGTTTCATTCGATCTTCAGATTCAGTATAATCCTCCTCAACAATATTTGGTTTAATTTTCTAACACAGCCCTCATCCCCTGGTACCCGCGTACGTGCGTACATGCACTCTCAATATACGGTTGGCATCCATATGCTCTACCTCTTGATGCTGCAGCTCCCCTGCTCTATGCTAGAATCGCAGATTAGTCGTAGTGTAGATGATGAGCATTCTAAGCTAACCAATTACTTCAGAAGTTATGATTCTTCTATCGTTTAGGATATTCTTTACAGGAAGTTGACTAGAATGTTCTGTGAAAATAAGATTCAACATCTCCACCTAGTCACTGCATAATAATATGACTTTTCTGCAACCCTCATCCCAATAGGGTTTAGGATTCTGTTGTTCATTTTATATGACCGTTGTTTAATTGTAGTTTCCAATTCAAAGTGTATTATTTATTTATTCTCCAAGTGTCGGATAATTATAGTTTTCAGCCCCGCGGCCCCACCCTCCCCCCCCCTTACCAAAAAAAAAAAAAAAAGAAGGCATATGCTAGCTTGATATAAAACTTTGAGTACCTTTGGTCGCAGCTATCAGCTTGCAGTGAAAACATGTAGTCATAAGGTTGTGTACTTGTGTTCGTGAGCAAAAATGCTTGGTCGCAGCTATCAGCTTGCAGTGAAAACATGTAGTCATAAGGTTGTGTACTTGTGTTCGTGAGCAAAAATGCAAAACATTTTTGCTCACGATATTTCATATAAAACTTCATTCGATGAACATGCGAGTTTCCTGTGATCTTTCATGGTTTTAAGCTTCATTCGTCCATAGCAATCTCGCGAGTTTCCTATCCGACTTTCTGTGATCATGTTGTTGGGGCGGGACAATTTTGGTTGATGAGAGGCTCAGTTTTTTCTTTTTCTTTTTATAATTCCCCTTTGAGGGGTCCGCTGGATCAGGTAAATAAATGCACAATGAATTATGTGATCTTGGATTCGGGTCTATTGTGTTTACATGCCCACATCTGTCTTGATACATCTGATGTAACTGCTAGGTCATCTCATGCTGAAACTGTGGATCAATGAACTTGCCTTGACAAAAATAATGAAGCGCACAATACAGCAGCTTGGACAGGATTTGAATTCAACTAAAGGGGACATGGAAAAACATGGCATCCCATGAAAAAAGTTAAAAAGACAAAAAAAAAATAAAAAAAAAAGCAGGGGAGTGGGGGCCTTACCCATATCCCATATGAACTTAAGCTTGTCAAGCCAACAATGCATGACCCAGAATTGCACTATAAATATAATCCAGGTTGCCTTGACTGTTAGAAGACCTAATTAGAAATTAGTAATGATATAGCACAAACAGATCCTAACACTATATTAATGGTAATGGTCAACTTTAAAACAATTTGATTTGAGCTACAAGCTATTCAAAACGTGAACTTGCTGTTGCTATTTGGTTAGGTTATGATCTTGATCGCAGGAGCATGAAGGTAGTTAGATCCTAACGACCACCCTGCACGGCTTGTGTCTGCTCGGCCTGTTGAGTGTCACTATCCACATGTTGGTCATTCCGGCTAGGCAAATGTTCCCCGTTGTTCTCAGGTAATTCCCCGAGTTTTTCCTGTATATTATATAAAAATTGTTAGATAGCAGGCTCAAGATTTGACAAATCCTTCCAGATCATAAAGGAATACAAGTGGCGGTTATTCCTTATTTTGTTTGCTTAATCAGGGATCTAATGCGCAGAGCATATCAGTACATTCCTTGGCCGCTATTAGGGACTGCCTAGCAGGTGGAGTGCTCATGAATTTCCGAAAGAGACCAGAAACAAATATCAAACCATATCAAGATTTTATCACCTTGAGGGCAGCATTTTCTGAGAGCAGCTGCTCGTATTCACTCCTTATCCGATTCACTTCAGAGCGGAGAGAAGCATTCTCTTCCTTTAAAGCCTCAGCTCGCTGGGCTAGTTCATCACATTCAGCCTGAAATAGCAGAAACACTTAAATTAGACATGTCGCACGCATGATCGGGCAACCAGAAGCAGAAACAGGTTACATCACCTGCTTGCGCAACCTAGATCTGCGAGCTGATTCCCTATTAGACTGCTTTCGTCTCTGTCTCTTTAGCTCTCTTTCATCCTATATGTTAACCAGGACATAAAATGATTTTTAGAGGGGAAAAGAATTGTAAAGAAACCAATCATACAACAATAATGGTCGTTTGAGAAAGTCTTTGCAGCTATTGATTATGATAAATTTTTAGATCTAATGATTAACTTATAATACTACCGGGGATCCATACTTTAAAGAAACATCACAATGACTAAAGTAAATGTCCAAATAACACAAACAATCATCATAAGGCTAGATGCATCTACCAAGTACAGTAGCTCACTTAAGACCAAACAATATTTTAATAAAGAGGAAGAGAAGAGACACAAGTTGAAGGGCAATAAAAAAGCCAGACATAACATGTTACACATGTTCGTTACAAGCACAGAATCTAATATTTCCTTGAATAATTATTTTACCAGTATTCAAACAAAACCAACTTTTTTCCATCGAACACACCTAGTAGTAAACAAACCAAACATTACAACTGGTGAACCCCTGTAATTGCATATGCCGTTTTCATATCAAATTCCATACTGAGTACCGCATGCACCAGGTCACCAACACTATATTCCTTTTTTCAAATATTGAAGCTAATGAGTATGTTTTATTTTCAGAATAAAGGAGCTTAATTTTGCAAGCCTCCAGCATGTAATAAAATTTAACTTTTAACAAGTTCAACAACTAGTGAACAATTTTATGAGCCTCAATATGCAGTACAAAGTTAGGTACAAATCTGTCAAAAGGCAAGCAAATTAATATTCTTTACTGATCTAGTTAAATCATCTTGAACTGCCATGATATTATAAGTAGAAAATGGACATTATCCCGTTACAAAACTAACCTGCACCCAAAGTTGTGACTGAACACTCTCCCGTGATCCAGCAGTAACAATTCCTCCAGCAACAGCAGTAGAAGGAACCTTTCCACGCAGTGCAGGAATAGTGGATGAAGTGGGTGCACCCCAATAATCCATTCCTATATTTAAATTTGTCGTGGGACCAGAAACTCCACCAGGAGCACCAGCAGCAGCTATAGGCATGATACTCATAGTTTGATTGACCATATTGTGAGGTGTATTAAGTCCCCCGTTTTGAGGAGCACGCCCTGAACCTCCATTCTGAGACGGTTCAGCTGTAATTCAGCAAAAAAGGCAGTACCTCAGCAGTGACATGCATAACTTTATCTTCATATGTACAAAACTCAGAAAAGCAAAACGAGAACATGTCAGACCTCCCAAAGAGTCATGCCTTTCCTCTGATTTCAGCTGTGAGTCCTACAAAAACAAGAGAATGAAAATGTATGATATCATATCACCTAAGACATTTTACTAAATAAGCATGCAAGAGCAAACATTGCTCTAAAGTTTTTTCCCTTCATTTTTTATCTTTTTACATATCTTATGCTTGTTCAAGTATATAAGTACTGCAAAACTTAGTCATAACAGACATATATTGACCACAGAGTAGCATTTACATTCTCAGAATTTGCATCGCTTCCTTCACTGGTACCTTCACTTGCACTTTCACCACTGCAAATCCAAGTTAGACTATCAGCATAAGTAGCCAACATGCAATTGCAAATCGCAACTGAACACAGAAAAGTAATTGACTGTCATTCTAACAATAAAATTTCTGCTGAGCGGCAGTATAGCCACAAGATTGATGAAAGTAGGAATCAATTAACTGAGGCATTGAAAATAAACACTACTATTAACAAACATCCATAATATGCCAAACATCCAATGACTGACAAAAATGAAAAGGAAAAGCTGATATAGTTTTCATATAAGAAGCGCAGACTCTACAATATGGAAGCTGTGTCCAAATTCATGTCTATACATGCTACATGTTGGCTTTAATGAAGCACAGGCACTAACACATTACAACACATGTAGACACTTCAGATTTTCCCATGCCATTGTCCATTCAGTGTTCTGCCTCGTGTCCATGTCAATGACCAAGCTTCGTAGGTTTTCTAGCATTAACATAATCAGGAAGAAAAACCAAGTGGGGCAAGAATGAAGTGAGCAACTTCAGGAGTTATTCAACTATTTCCATATTCAACTATTTCACATCCAGAAACCTCACCAGATATAACTAGAAAACAATCTTCAAAGACACAAAAGAAGATGCTAGAATCAATTCATCATATTTGGCATTGCCTATAGGCTTAAAAAAGACTTCATTTGAATCCCTCACAAAGGCGGCCATACATAGAAAGTTACTCATCCAAAGACATCAGCAGTTTTCTAGCTTAAGTTATAAGATCTGGAATTATAGAAAAGCAAGACCTTACACGAGATACCTTTTTGAATGAACTCCATTAGCAGATGTCCCTGGTGTTTTATTATGTTCAACATTCTTTCCTGTAATCATATTCAAACTACCCAAACTTCCTTTTGATCTTTTGATTGGCAATTTTTCCTTCACCTCAGGAGGCTTACCATCAGCTTCCATGTTTCCAAGAGTGTTTCCCTGCATGAAAACTCATGGGTTTTCCTTACTTGGATAAAGACTGGTCCAGTGCAGAAGAAAAGGATGGAGATGAAGAAAAAGTCAGAAAGAGCCAAAAAACAGGAAGGGTGAAAAACTCACAGAAGGCTCTGCAATACCATTCGGAGAAGGCATGGCAAAGGAACTAAAAGGATAAGATCCCTGTGCAAAATCATGGCAATTGGCAAATAATGATTAATGCTTTAGAGATTGTGATGATTTAGTAACTATAAGACAATTTCAAGAAAGGATAATTCACAAAAGAATACCGAAGGCATAGATGGATGAGCATATATACCACCATGAGGATACATTGCAACATATGGATGTGGTGGGGTACCATAAGGAGGCATAATATGCTGCAAGTAACAAACCATAAAAATCAAGAAAAAAATACAGTATATTATGTAATATAGCTGTATAAGAGGAAAGAGGTACATACTAGTCCCTATATTGCAAGCACAATAAAAAACAATAAATAAAAATAACAAAGGACCATTCAACAATTGAACGAGAAAAAAATCTACATTCACTGTTCGGGCAACAGAAGTATCATATTACTAGCTATTTTCCCAAAATACTTCACAAGACCACCTTTGACATGACAATTTCTTATCTACAGTAGCATACACAAACGCAGATAGTGCCCTGGAGTAATCTCTTGATATAAACAACCATATCTGTCGGGCACATGCAACAAGAATGTTAGGCATGTTATGGCCTTTACAATATCACTAGACATCCATATATTAAATGCAATGATATTTTCCATATAGTTGACAGCTCAAAGAAATTGGTCATGCTTCTGCTTGTTAAATTGTGCTAACTTATCCAATGCATGAAAGAGCAAAGAACTTCATCCAGTGGAAAAGTTCAATGAATATAAGGACCTCAGTACTATTTTGGAATTCTTACATAGAGGGTCGGATTTGACTTTGTATTCAATTCCAGTTATAAAGGAGATAGTGTCCCTTAGGTTACATAGCAAAATTAAAATAGCATCAATACCACATGCTCTTTACTATCTAGGACTTAGATGTCTTCATATTCAAATAATAACCTTATGTCATGAGGTCACCAAAACCACAATCACCGCCTAAAATACCTACCATAGGTGTAATCCCAGCTGCACTACTGATCATCCAAAAAGACTACAACTACAGTCACCACCCTCAATGCCTTGCCAATGATCAATTGCCACCCCAAAACCATCATAAGGGCAAGTTTTACCACAATTGTCCTTGCCCAACCGTCTAAGTCACCTTTGCTGCCCCATCCACCCAAATGCCACCACTGGATAGCTAATGGTTTTATTTGAAGCCAAATAATTTCTTCTTTCCTTTTGCTCCAAATGCATTAGAAAATAAAACGTCCAAGCACTAGAAAGAAGCAATCATGACTATTTTATGAAAAAATAAAAGATGATAAGGAAACATGCATATATATTAGGGGGAAATACACTCAGACTGAGCGATATTCTACATCATCATTTGCTTGAGATTGGTCAATCATAAGTTAGGGGATAATTACCTGGACACCCCACACATATGGGTGAGCTTGGGGACTTGATGCTAAGAACCCATGTGGAGGCATTGGAGAAAATGCCTGTAGAACGAAGCTGGTGGAATCAAAATCTAAGCTTAATATTAGTCAAAACATAATATGCCAACAAATATTTTGTCATGGCAAACCTGAAAGCTGGACCAATCTGGATTAATTGTTCCAGTGCCAGGAGTTGACGACTGCTCCTGCAAAAAAAAAAAAAAAAAACAAGCAACAGGGTTTTTTGCATTGCGTGCAAAGTGCCATTAAAATGTCCTGGTAGATAAAATAAAAGAACCCAGGTGGACCTGTGACATCACCGGAGGTGTCTTTGGCTCCTTTTCTCTTGGGGTTTTATCCATGTCACCGAGACCCGTGGCTTTATATCAGTGCCCTCCAAAAATGTACACTAAACCATGCTGCATAACGAGAAAACTTGCGTTATAAGTCAGCTAACGAAATGTTTCTCATCCGCAAAACAGACAACAAAGTCACACTGCTCAAAAGTAAAGCCTTGTAAACAAAACTTTTCATCCAAAAGCCCCAATGTCAAATCTTACAAAGTGTTACAATCTTTACGTTACATTAATAGATTAATAGGTTGTACAGGAAGCAAATGAACCAATAATACATTACTCTTTCCTTCATTCCCAATTAAAGTAAACCGTCTAAAAACATTTTTTAAATCAATTTCCGATGTTATCTACAAAACTAGCACTGGCATATAACTGAAAAATTCTGTTCAGCTAAAAAAAAAAACACTACTCGTTTAATATCTATTTAAAATGACTTGGCGTAAGGTGATAATCAGGCTCAGAACAAAGCAGAGATAACTATGAGCAAAAATTGAATTCATGCACAATTTAGCTACATAAAAAATTCAGCTCTTGGCCAACAGAGGAAATAATTCAATTACCGCTCATAAAGACAGGAATCGTCGCGGCAGAAGGAGAAGAAGAATCGGAATATGCAGAAAATAAGCAATGGAAGCAACAATTGATAGTAGAAATATATTATATGAATAATAAAATTATTCCGTGACACGTAGGTCAATCAGGCGTTTATTTTGGGAAATGTCAAAGCAAGAAGGTGATCTTCCATCTTAGAAGATACGACAAGACGAGAATGGGAGAAAGAACTGATGAAATATCAGACTAGGGTTTTTTTTGGCTTCGGTTTGAGTTTGTTCGGGCGTGTTCACTCCCTCACGGAGAGGAACGCATAGGTCGTCCGTCGTACGGTGTCGCTGTCCCGTGAGATTGTCGTTACCATTTTGCACCGCGGGTGTCAAATCTCCCTTTTCTCCTCCTGCCCATTGTTTTTGTCTTTCCATCCCCTTGAATCACCGTTTTAATTGGTTCAAAAAAAAGAAAAAATCACCATGGTTAGATACTTAGATTATATTGGAGAGCATTATAGGATTCTTGGAAGCCATATATGAAACAAACTCAAGCATTTGAAGAAATATTTATAAATCATTTACTAATAAAATCCTGATGTCAATAACTAAACTTGAAACATTATAGGATTCTTAAATGCTACATATGAAACAAACTAAAGCATTTAAAAAAAATTTATAAATTATTTACTAATGAAATTCCCGTATCAATAACTGAATTTGAACCAATAATTTTATAAATTATTAGTGAAATTTTTATCAATTAAATCATATTTGTTAGTGTCTTTTTAAGTTTTTTTATATTGTCCATGACTATTCTCTTATTGAAAATAATTCTATTCAAATACAATTAAATATTAAATGTAAATATTTTTTAACAAAAATTTAAAATTTAATCCGTTATATTATGAAAGATTAATTCTTTCTATCAAACCTAACCTTCATTAATGTGTTTTCAAGCACAAAATCTACAATGGATGAAATGGGCATTACAGAGAAATAGATAAAGCCTAGAAGCAAGCCCGCCCAT
>NW_026556744.1:0-31890 GCF_029017545.1 Prosopis cineraria
AAAAAATATTTTTGGTGTCAAAATTTTACATGAAACACATTTTATATTCAAATATGTCTTTTAATACTTTGAAAAAAAATATCTTTGGTGTCAAAATTTTCATGAAATGCACTTTATATTCAAATATGTTGTTTGAATATCTAAAAATTATATCATTTTTTATAAAAATACCCATATATATTCTAAAAAAACATGGATAAATATTTAAAATTTTTTTCATTTTTATGAAAACCCTCTAGATATTTTGAAAACACTTATTGATTTTTTTTTCATGAAAACATTTATAATCACTACTATTATTTGTAAAGTTTATTAACACGAACTTAAGTATCAGAAAAAATAAATGTTAAAGTGTATTCCTAAATCCAAACCTAGAATAGAACAAATTTTAAAATTTTGAAACAAATGAAGGATGAGAAAAAACAATTCAAAGAAAGCCTTATAATTTTTTTATTTGACTAGACCATAGAAGAGAGTGACAACATACAAGCCTTAGGGTTCAAACTAAGAAGAGCATCATTCTTTACTCACTCTCCCACCATTTGCAAACCATGACCCTCGACACCCCCACCACTGCCATAATCACCATTGGACTCACAATCACTTGGCACCACCCATTAGAATTATGACTTGTTGCCCAAAACAATGTCAATATCGCTACAAAAAATTGCAGGGTAGTGAGAAAGAAGGGAAAGGGAAGGTATTTGGGGAGAAATCATTATTTTCACTTCCAATTAATGACACTAAAGGACCTCATTGGAGAAACTTTTCCAAATCCTTCTGAGCAAATAAATATCCAGTGAAAGTCTTTTTTAAACATTTTTTCTTGTTTACTTTTGCTAAAAATTATTAATGAAGATAGTTCTTAAAATTTTCTCTAGTGCTGGAAAGTACAAAACTGGCTGATTAAAAATTATATTATAGTTATGATAAAACACTTCTCAAAAACATATATTTAAAATACATGTTATTAGTTGAAAAAGGGTATACTAATTTCATTTACCCTTCTTTCGTCGAAAAAATGTTTTCAAAATCCATCGATCATAAATTTTCTCTAACACCATTTTGAAGTTCAAAAATAACTATTTTAGGAAAACATCATTAGTTTTTATTAGAAGTTAGAACTTTATCACATCAATAATCGACAAAAGAAATTGTATGGAATTGAAATGCAGATGATGTGTAAAGTAGGCATTTATTATTTTTTTTACTGAATATTTTTTTTTTAACGGGCTACTCTTCATTCAAATGTCATAATCTAATTAAAAAAGACAACAGGAAAAATACTCAAAAGCTTCCTCTTTGGATCTGGCAGACGACCCTAATTTTTGACGGCCGTGGCTTGCTAAGATATTTTCCCTCTTACGACCTTTTAGTTACAAATGTTAAACTAACTAATTTCTACTTTTCATCCTTTATATTTTGGACTACTATACTTAAACTTTCTTTATTTTTAACATATTGGTCCTTTTTTATCAAAAAAAATTAAAAAAAAAAACAACACAGAATATCGCGCTTGAGTTTACTACAACATCAGGCGTTAGCATACCTGACTAGTTCTACCACCAAACATTAATTTGAACCTTGACTTTTGCACAGGATGCATTGGCACAAAACACCAAAAAAGACTGTTGCAAGGATGCATATTCCCAAACAAATTAATTGAACATATAATGAACCAGCCACGTAACACAGCTATGTTCTGCTGAGAAATCCAACACCACACAACCTGTGTACAAAGGGTATATATATTCTTTTGGAGCCAAAATCAGGTAGCATCCACACAGTAATAACTTGTGCAACACCGCATCAATCCTTATTACCACACCAACCAACCACCTATAGTAATTCCCATGTCTAGCCACTACAAGAAACTCCATTCACATATCCTCAAGGCTAGAGGAGAGCCTACAAAATGGCCCTATGTGTTTCATCTCATCAAGTACTGAGTAGATATCTTCCAAAACTGTCCAGGGTTATACGCAGGCACTCACTTTGTATTTGGCAGACCAATGTTAATGTATATATATAAGAACTAAAAAGAACAGGCAATACACAATGCCCTGTTCTTATATTTACAATTCAACTGCAGAAGATGACCCATCTACAAAACCTGACTATACCCGTTACTCAGTCAAACTTCAAGGCTAGGCAAGTATGTATATCCATGAGTCACCAAGCAGGCAGCGACTCATCCACTACAAGGGGCATTTCATAATTTGTGATACCACCCTCGTTTCACTTCTCTCATTACTCCGGGCCATCTCCAATGAAGTTATGTTTGAAGGCTGTAGGTAACTCAAATGCATCAATTTGGATCAACTGTACTTTCCTCTGTTGTATTGAAAAGAGCCTTTTTTGACCACAAACTCATTTACTTATAATTATCTGTCAACCAAAAAAGCGACAGAATCCAGCCACCAGCTAAAGATGCTCCAAAAATGTAAGTCAGCATGCTTTTCTGAAAGGAAAATCATAAACCTTGATACAAGTGAATACAAAAGCAATGACCTTGACAAGCTCAAGCACAAAGTTAAGCTATCAAAATAACACAGATTTACCATTTATCTACTTTTAATTAATAGAACCAATAGCAGGTTCATCCAACTCTGTACACCCCCCCCCCAAAAAAAGGTTCAAAAAGTCCTTATCTACTTGCATGGTTGTGGAATAGAAATCAATATAAGATATATAATTATAAATGTAAATCAATTAGATAATTAAATACATTAGAATGATTTGCTTTAGAAAACCACACCCACTTTCTCTGTCCTTGGCACTATTATTGCAATCTCACTGTGTTTGCCTACTTTCACTCAGTTAACAAGATCACGCAATCCTTTCTTTACTGTCATGCCAACTTCCTCAGGAAGAGGTGAAAGAGCTTCCGGCAAGAAAAGGAAAACTAACACCTATAGAGCTCAATATCGGTGCCTCAACAAGCTCACACGAAGTTCAATTAGCTAAGTCATAATATTGGCACATCAACAAGCATATTTTAGAGATATGCGTCCCATTTCCAGTTCAGAAATCTGTCTTACCAATCTAGATATTTTATGTGCCAGAACTTGCTTTTTGCACCCACACTTGTTTCTGAAAATTTATTTAAAAAATAAAAACAGTATTAACCTTGGATGTAACTATTAGACAAAAGAGGAATGTGCAGAGTAAGGTGTCATGCATGCAACTTATATACCTCATGTGAACCATAAACAGACGCACTGCTTCTTCTAGGATGCTTCCCTTCACTTGAATTAGAATAGCCATCAGCATCCTTCATCCCATGCGTTGGTCCACGGCGACCAAGATGCTTACTGAACCCTGAATGTCAAATAAGCATTGAAATTGAGGCACACATAATATAAAGAAATAAATGCAAGCATGGGCATGAATGACGTCAGTCAGCAAAACAACATCAAAGATCTACCATTCCAAAACCAGAAACTAACCATTTTCTGATGACTGACTGGGACGCGCATTTCCAAGAATTTTTATATCCCCTCTTTTTGCATCTGACATGTCATGTTTAGACTCTGTGTGACTTCCTATATCATATGCAATCCATGAATAAACTTTTAAACCTCAGATCAGGATGAAAAGCGCACGAGCAAGTAGAAAGAGGTTTTCCAGAACAATTCAGCCATCAATATAGCAGATATACATTTTAGCTAAAATGACTTTTTTGTCCCCCTCCCCTTTCCACATTCACAGGATTAATTCACAAGCACTTACAAAAGCAAAGGAAACTCGGTACCTTTGGTAGAATCTACTTGTGAGGTTGCAGACAATGGCAAGAAGTCATCATTTCCATTAGAAAAAGATGACCATATGCCACGATCATGCCTGTCCTTGTTTCTGGAATGACTCCCCTGCCTCTCACTAGAAACATGCATATCATTCGCACTAATCCTATCTTCTGGAGCCCCATTTGAACCCTTTGTAATCAATTGCACATGTGAGGGACGAGGTGCCCGTTTTTCCTTCTCCAAAATGGATGCTGGAATTTGCTGCTCAGAGTGGGGCCTGGATGACTGGCTTTGACGTAATTCCTTGTTTGAGAGTATGCGTCTAATTATTCTTCCACTACCTTCCTGGCGCTGGTTCTGCTTTGAAGTGGTTAAGCCAGAAGCTGCCTTAGCTGAAGCTAAATTGTGCATCTGTGACATGCTATCGGAATCAGACACCTGCACAATAAGTTAACCACAAGAAACATCAGACTCTGAGCAGGACTTAAGTTAAAAGTGATCCCACAAAATCAGGCAGCTTTGGATAGCGCAAAACCTAAACTCAATCATAAATTACTGGGTTACCATATCATCTAAATATATACGCTAAGAAAACATACAAGCATTGATGCTATTCATCATGATTGCTATAGCATTGAGTCAGCAGACAACATAAACTAAACCCTCACAGTCCCTTTAGTAAAGTGTATTCATTATGCACCATGAATTATTTTGGATCAAAGATAGAGAACAAGATCTTCTGACATACCAATATTACAAGTACTTCCTCTATTGAACACAACCTTTGTCATTCCCAACTATTCATATGTGATGGTACACGAGAAACCAATATCATATAATGCAGAGTATGTCATTATTAAAAGAGTAAGGTTAAGTTCAACAAAAGTGTATACCAGTTCCACTAACAGTGAACCAGAGAGAACAATATTTATGGTTTTAAGGATTGCATGTAATTGATTAAAAATGCGTCACTCGTAATATGAATTAAGTAACTTTCCAATTGTAAAGTGATCAATCTGGAAAACAAATAAAGCAGAATACACAATCAATTGATGCAAACTAAACGGTCTGTAATTAAACATCAACATTAAAGCTACCAATGTAAAGAAGCATGATTTTCGACAAAAACAAAAGGGATAAAGGAAGTCCCTTAATAAGTTTTGCTTCACTCTCCAAAGAGTAACAAATCAAAATAACACTCCAATTAGCATAGAAATAATGAATACAATCCAATGTCTTTCTATTTCTACATGTGGCCTTTCAAAAGAAAATGGAAGTATACTGCAGCTTCTCACATGTCAAGTATCCATTTAAGTTTACCTAAGCATAGAGATTTAAAATCAATCCCTTTATGATGCACCCAGTACAGCAATACATAGAACTAGCCATTGGATTACAAAGAGGGTAATTCAGAATCTCACAGTAATTGTCTCCCTTTTTTTCCCTTTAAGAAGCAGGATTTTCTTCTTCCCAGAATCATTAGGTCCGGCAACTCCTGAGAAAAAGGAGAAAGTGAAACAAATTTCCATTAAAAGTAACAGAAGTTTCAGTAAAATAATCGACAAGTCACACAAAGAACTCCATGTATATATTGAGAAAAATCATTATTATGTCAGGGTCATTTTGCTTATGTATTTCCTAAAGTCTCCAATACCATGTTTCATATGCTAACAGAACTACGAATTTCAAAAATGGAAGAGTTCAAGCAGAGTTGAAGGTGACAAGATAATCAAATCAAATCCTTTATAATGGTCATTGTTAATCTGACAATGATTATAGGAGAAGGACTATGACAGAAAACATGACTATCATAATGGTCAATTTTAAAAAGTAAGGAGTAGAAAAGGAGAAGGTTGGCAACAGGCATGATCTGTGGTAGTTATTATTATTATTATTATTATTATTATTATTATTAATAATAGCCCATCGCAGTTCAGATTGTTCCCTACTTTAGAAACTCATGATCATAGTAACCCACATCTTAACGGAGAGGAAGCTGTTAAGGAAACTCTTATGTGTTCGCCAACAAGCCTCAAAACATAACAATAGCCCCATTGAATTATGATACAATTTGGGAACTTTGGATTCAACCATACCACTCTCATCTTCCAATGCTTGATTTCCATCACCAGTGGCTGTAACTGTAATTCTATCAGAAAGATGTTGATCACCTTGCTTTGGAACAAGAACGTAAGTTGATTTGTCTTTTACAGTAGCACTTTTACCAGGGTCTCTTATAACATACTGTCCATCATACAAGAAAAAAATTTAGACGAGACAGGACATGCATGGTATAAAAAAGGCAAAGATTTCTTTCGGGATAAAAATATTACTAATGACCTTTACCCCAAAAAAAAAAATACTGATGATAATTGATAATAATAATACCATAAAACAAAAAATAGTACACACAAGATCATCCATTCACAAAAGTTCTGAAAAAAAAAAAGAGGAGGAGGAGGAGGAGGAGGAGAATAGAACAACCGAGAAACTAACTCAAAAAGTATTCCAATCCCTTTTAAGTTCCACACGATAAACATTCCAGTGCCTGAACAAAACTAGATAGAAGTTTCAGTACAACTTGACAACTAAAGCTACAGGCCCTCTGACACAACCTAATAATTAATTGAAGTTTGCCCAAGCTAGTGAATCCAAACACTAAATTTCACATTCTGCATGAAAAGGACATTTTTCTGTTGCATTTTTTAACATATTAAAGTTTAAAGCATCATACCATTGTGGTGGAAACCCTTTTCTTCCCAGAGCCTCGTCTTAATGAACCAGAACTAGGACTTCCACTTGATGATGCACCGACCCTTCTGCTCACTTTTCCATTAGACACTGATCTCTGGACAAATACGAAACATACGAAAAGGGCATAAATGACAGAGCTGTGTCACACAACTGCACACAAAATGACAACCAAATAAGTTTATTTGAAACTTCCTAAATTTGTTTATGAGCAGAGATACCCGTGATCCCTTGGCAGCTCTTCTCTGACGCACAAAGTCCATCAATGGTGTAACTATAGGAATGTCTTTTGTACCACTTCCTAACGAACAGAGACCAGATAAATGATGAACGTTTATGCATCCTCTTATTTTTAAATCTATCACAAATACTTGTATTAGTAAACAAACCAGATCGTTCTGCTTCCTTTCTCTCCAACTGTATCTCAGCACTAGGAAGATTCTCAATGGGCTTGGCAAGAACTTCAAGAAACTCCAGATACTCAGAATCTGATTTTTCACCATGGAAACGCTTCTATTTATCAGAAGGAAATGATTCTATTCATAAAAATTAAGTTATAGAACACCTATCAATGTAAAGGACTTCATTCTTTGTCAGCAGTACCTTTGTATATGGTTCCTTCACGGCCATCCTTTTTTGACACCTGCTTTGGAACACGTTGAGAAGGAGCATATTCAACAATGACTTTGAACTGAGTTCCTGATACAGAAAAAACCAGAATTATAGAGAACCTGATTCAATATCTAGCCTCAACTTTCAAGGCTTCTCATTCAAGAAAATGTACAATGCACGACAAAAAATATAAGTCCAACTTGGTGTCTTGAATAGACATAAATTTTTCTAGTTCAAAGCAACCAAGGAGAAGTTATTTTCTAGATCCATCAAAAAATTAAAACAGAACACAAGAGGCATCCCCGTTCTGAGAATTGAAACTGGGATTACCAGATTGCATCCCCTTTGGAGTGGAAGAAAGGAATTTTATTCCAGCTTTAGATTTTTAATTTATATAAATAATAAAACATAAAAATAAAGGTTTTAAATGCACTAATGGTCCTGATAGAAACTTAGGCGAGAAAAGTAAATGTGCCTAATATGCCTCATCAAAAGATCTGATTAATTACCCTTCTCATTCACAAAGATATGCCCATCAAAGAACTCTGCAAACTCTACAACATCCTCTGGCTTCTTGAAGTCAATGTAGGCTCTAGAATAAGATAGATTCTTCTGGCTGAAAGTTCACTCAAAAAATAAAAAAGTTATAAGAATGCCTTGACATCTATTAACAATCAATTATGTGATTGGTAAGGCTTCATCCATTAATTATTACTCATATAACAGCATCGAGCCTTTAAAAGCAAAAAAGGCCCCATAATTAGAGGCGTAAATAATCCACCCTATTTGTGAGCAAAGTGGGTGCAGCTCCTTCAATGCTTGAATTTGGGCATATATGGTGATTTAGCAGACGCAATACACCTGACCACGAAAAAGACAATATCTCCGGTCGTAAAACCGATATCAATTGTTGTCTTTGTGTCTTTACAAACCATACAAAGACAGCATTATCCGTTTCCAGCAATCTACTTTACTTTCGTCATTAGAGTTACCGTCATACTGTTATGCCGAAAATGCAAGAAAGACAAATGACAGACAATAAGACAATTTCCAAGTGTAATTACCCAATTATTTTCATCATCACTGGACTCTACGTAAATATTAACCAAAAAAATCCACACAACACCTTGGGCAGCCATTGCTATAGCCCTTAACCAACCAACTTTCAATAATATGAAGCATCAGTGGCAAAGTTCACAGACTAATAAACCTATAAGAAAAAGAAATGAAAAAGAAAAGGTGCATTGCACCCACCAAAGACTTTCACTGATTCGATGATAACAAATTCAGTAACGTCAATTCAAAAAATATGTGAAGACCTAAATTCGATTTTCAATAAAACCCAGAAGAAATAAATAAAAACATAAAAAAAGATAAATCCTTGCAAGTTACAACGCTAATAAAACACAAACCTAAACCCGGTTTTGCCAGGACGAAAGGAAACCCAATTGTAGCGCCCAGCGAAGGAGCCATCGATTTGGTCCAGCAGCGCAGCCATAGAAATGGTCGGAGGCAAGTGCCGCAGCACGACCTTCGTCCGATCCAACGCACCCTTCATGCGAACCCAAAAAAAAAATCCCACGAAAACGAAAAACCCTAGCAGTCGACAGTCACCAAAACGATGAAAAAGGGAAGAAAAGCCGAAAACCTCAGTGAAATTACATCTTCTCCGCTGCTTCTAGGCATCAATCAGGGGAGTCCCAATGCCCTAATTTGGTTGAAAAACCCCAAATTGCCATGAGGAAAGGACAGAGAGTTCAGGCCAAAGGGTAGTTGCGAGTGAAAGCATATACGGTTGCGTTTTGAGCTTTCCGTTTTGCATGCGACCATACGAGGTGGCCTTTTTGTCAAACCAGACTACGTAACTCCTGTGTTGTGTTTTCACTACAAATAATAGCTAAAGAAATTTTGCTGGTCAAGAAAATGACTTAAAACTGTTTTTACTAACTTAAAACTTTTAAAAGTGGTCATATTTACGTTTTAATATTTATTTAAATTTAAATTCTGATAAAATTAAATTGAAAGGGAAATTTACTCATGACTCAATATAAATACGTACAAGAAATATTGAAAGAATTAAAAAAAAGTGTTAGCCAAAATAGTCACATAAATTCATATTTTATATCAGACTTAATTTTAATATTTTCTTACCAATTTATTATGAATATTAATATTAATATTGCTTTTATGATTAGTATATATTAATATTGGAAAATATAAAATATAAATATATTATAATGAAATTAAATTTGACAGTAAAAAATATCAGTATTATTATATAATTCCAACTAAATTGAACTCTTTTTTATCTATTTGAGAAGAATTAAATATAAACACCTCTCTTAATAATTAATTAAACTTTATTAGAGAGATAACCCCCTCTAAATTCTATAATAAAATAATATTCTCTCTTTGAAAATGTAAGGCATTTTTTGAAAGGTGGGTGTTTAAAAATATAAGATATTTTTAATCTTTTAAAGTGTAATTATTTTTTTTCAAAATGTCTCTATTAAATAAATAACTTTATATTTATTTTAGGATAAAATACTCTATTAAATAGGGTTAAATATGAAAAGATGGGGTTAGTTTGAAAATAAGTAACTATTTTATTATAATAAATTTGATTAAAAATATCTTATATTTTTTAATCAAGAAAATAATTATAATTATAATACTTCTAATTAGAATATCACTTGGCACAACTTTTGCGTGTATTGCCTACTCTGTGTGTCATCTACTCTTGTCTCGCATAATTATATAATAAAGAGATGCTTAATTACAATAATTTTTCAAAGACTCGATTTTTAAATATCAGAATTGTTGAAATAATTTTACTAAATAAAAATTATTCACTTCAGTGTTCAAGAATTTATAAGTTACTAAATCAGACAAAAATTGTGTAATGCACAGTGAAAATAATTTAAAAAAAAAAGACGCTAGACAATTCAGTAGCTTAAATTTTATTTAGTAAAAGATAAGATTCATTTGACTTAAATTTTATATAAATGTAATTGTAAATTTTGTCACATTTTGTAGTATTTATTTGTATTATCTCTAAAATCCTTATTTTTAAGTTAGTGAAAATAAGGTTAACTATCGAAAAGAAATGTAAGCTTAAATATTTGGAGTGTGAAGAAAATAAATTATTATCCTAAATATTTAATGAAAATAAAAATTTTAATTTTTGAGTGATATTATCACACCTCACATGTAGTCGAAAGTTAGAAGCAATGTTTTTTTTTTTTTTTGAGCAAAAATTAGAAGCAATGTTTTAAAAGTTGAAAGATGGTCAACCAAAAAGCTTAGCGGGCCTCTAGTTTTATGATCTAACGTTGTTAAAATAGAACACCAAATTCTTATAATATATATATATATATATATAACACCAAATATTTGATGTAATAATAAATAAAAATAATAATATACTTAATTATTAATAACATTTAATTATAGATGATTTTTTTAAATCATACATGAATGAGCTCAAAAGCATCTACATTTGCATTTATAACCATAAACGTTTACCAAAAAATGGGCAAAACATATATACTTAACCTTATATATTTAATATACTTTTAACAAATCAAAGTAAGACAATTGGATTTTAATGTATTAATAATATTAATAATAAAAATTTGTTATGAAATAAATAATTTATAAAAAAATCTATATGTTTTGATTCAAATGGAAACAGGCACATTAAACATATCATGGTTAAGTATATATTTTTTCTGTTAAAAAATATAAAACATTTTTAATTGAAGTTCACATCTAATAAAGTAGTTACCTACTTTTAAATTAATCCTATATTTTTATATCTACTCCTATCAAACACTTTGCAATAAATATAAAGTCATTTATTAATGGGGACACTTTAAAAAAAAAGTAATTATTACACCTCAAAAGATTAAAAATGCCTTACATTTTTGAATATCCAACCTCACAAAAAATACTTTATATTTTTAAATGAAGGGAGTAAGTTTTTACCTTTTTTTAATTTTTCTAATTTTTTTAAAAAATAGCTTTTTTATAGTATGTTTAAACGTGTCCAATTTTTTAAAAATAGTTTTAATTTCTAATTCAACTCAATTCAATCATAAAAATAATTTTTTATTCAAATTGAGTCATTAATGACTTTAGTTAACAATACAATTGTCCGATCTAATCTCATTCTTAAGAAAGTGGTTGCAAGTTTGATTTGCTTATAAATTTAAGTTATTAGAGTTATTTCTTTCCCCTTAATATTTGGGGGAGATAATTTTTGCTATTGGCTGAGCCTATTCTTCGTGCCATAAGGAAATTTTTAAAAAAAATTCTGACTCCTTATACTTTTTTTTTTGGGCCAAAAATACTCCTTAAACTTAACAAAAAAATAAAGAAAAGAACCATCCCATCCCTTTTAAATGAGAAGGGAATTATTATTATTTTTTTAATTGAGAAAGGAACTAGAATCTCCGCATAAGAATATTCGGTTCTTTTATACGTGGAAGTCAAATCCTTTATGCTCAGTTTTATTCCATCATTGTCGTTTTATTTCACGCGCGCAGTCATTAATATATATATATATATATATATATATGTATATATATAACACATACAGTTAAATCAAATCGAACATGGGGGAAAAAATAACTAATTCGCCTGTAATTCTCGCCTTCTTGCATGGAAATGGTAAATTCTTGAGAGAGGAACTAGAGACATCCCATACCAAATAAAAATCTGTAGTAACAATATCTTGGGAAAATCATAAATAAAGACTTCCAATTATTATAAATAACCAATCAAGACCACAAAATTGTGAA
The DNA here is from genome assembly GCF_029017545.1 of Prosopis cineraria. Taxonomy (NCBI): domain Eukaryota; kingdom Viridiplantae; phylum Streptophyta; class Magnoliopsida; order Fabales; family Fabaceae; genus Prosopis; species Prosopis cineraria. The sequence goes on from NW_026556744.1 coordinate 11,912, forward strand.
ATTTCATTCTAGGACTGGTGTCGCCCTTTTTTTGTAATTTTAAAAATAATAATTTGACAAAAATGCCCCAATTTGGTGATTGAACTTGGAAGTGGAAGTAGACAGTTTTTCAACTCAAACAAAGAAATTTCACAACCGTCTTCAAATAAAATTCCAAGACAATAAAGAAAGAGCCTTAATAAATGAAAGGAGGAGGCATCTTTCACCCACTATCAAAGGTTTTGAATCAAAATTTTTAGATGGATAGGGTAGGGTATTTGTACATCTAACACATAATTTAAATATGAAAAATTTTTCATAAAAAAAGAAATATTGAATGAATTAATCATAAATCATAATATTTTATGATTTATACCTTCTCTAAGGAAGAGATTAATTACAGGAAAAATGAAATTTCCACACTAACGGCAAGCCCCTCTGATATTATTTGAGAATACAAATTCTTGTTGTACCCTCAAAATGAATTTTTGTTAGAATCATTAGCAGAAATAATCAAATGATTTTGTTGATACATTCGAGTAATTAAACATTTTACAATTAGTAAACTAGATTTATTGTCATAACCTAGATTTTACACCAAAATAAAACTATTTAAACCATGATCATAAGTAAGTGCATAAATATACTCTCGAAAAATAAGTGGGTATAAGAAGTCATGTTGACAAAATTTATCTAGTTCTAAATATACTTGAAATTCCTTCTTCTTCTTCTTCGTTTGTTGAGAGTTAAGGTGTATCGGGTCATTGGTCATTGGTCATTGTTTAGGGCTTGCAGATATGTTCTGGGCTTATATGTTAAACGGGCCTGCGTGTGCCTGCGTTTTTATTCTTTTCTTTTGTTTCTTGCTTGGTTTTTGCTGGCTATTTAAAAGCCCGTAAGAGACTTAGAGAATGATGATGAGATACAACGAGAGACAACGCGGTGATCAAGCCCGAACATGGCAAATTGTTCTGAAATGAGTTATTCAAATTGAGTGTGTTTTTTTTTTTACAAGTGCTTTAGTTCTAATGAATTTTAAATTGGTCAATTGTAAGGTTGGAAATAAAAACATTTTCAACTTAGAAGAAGTGACTTTATAATCATCTTCAACTAAATTTTCATTCCAATTAAATTTATTTCAACACTAATGAATTTTAAACTGGTCAATTATAAGTGTGGAAGTAGAAACATCTCCGACTCAAATAAAAAATAATTTCATAATTGCTTTCAACCAAGTTTTGAACTCAATTAAAATGATTTTAACATTAGCAAAATTTAAGTTAGCATTTCAAACAAGGGCATTCTAGTCAAATTATTATTTTTAGAACTATAAAAAGAGAGTGGTCCTGAAATGTAATTTCATAATTTTGTGGTCATGGTCATTTATTTGTGATACTCAGAGATCCTATTATTTGTTATTTTCCCTAATATCTCCCTGGATGCTAATAAGCAATTAAGTTTACAAAAATCAATTTCCAATTAATTATGCAATATATTACAGAACAGTGATGAGAAATTTAGATAATTATTGTGAAATTTTAAAATCAATCTATATGTATATGTTGTGGGAGAAAATCAGAAAATGAATTTTAATTTATCATACAATCTTTCTTTATACCTGTATAAAGATCTTGAATTTTTCACTTTAAACTTTGTAGGAAAAAATTCATTAAACTTCCCAACCAAACTTTTTTGATAGTCGACTCTTAAAATTTTGAAATATCAATTCAGCTCCAGTGCCAATTTGGGCAAAATTAAAATTAAGTTTTTGAAAAAATGACACAAATAACCCCAATACTCTATGTCAGTTGTTTATTTTTCGTATAGCACTTATTTATTTTTCTTATATAAGTTGTTTATGTACATAACTTCATTTATATTGTATTCATGATGATGTTATGTTATTGATGAGAATTACAAATTTTACCCACGTTGATCATTCGTTTTTCAAACATAAATCGTTTATTTTTTTTGCACGAGTTGTTCATACACTTAATTTTACTTATCTTTATTTATAACTAGTATTTCACCATGCAATGCGCGGGTCCTCTTATAAGAATTATAATAATTTTTAATTCAAATTGTATTACTAAATGAGGTTATTTAAATGAAGTTATAATAAAAAAATATATTTTAAAATAATTAAAATATATGATGGTATTGCAATAAAAAAAATTGGGCACAGATTGCAATATAAATGAATTCAAAATGTGATGAATCAAGATTCAAATTCTATTGAGAGAAGTGACTATATTTAGTTTTCAACCATACTTAAAACTGGAATTACATCAATACTCAATCAACACACATACACATGCATTTATTTAAATATACATGTAGAAAACATTTCCTAAATATAATAGATGTGAGTGTACTACAAAAGATATAGGCATGAAATCATAACATACACAAATGAAATACATCTAATATAATATGCAATATATCTAACATGAATGAATGTTCAACAATTCATTTAAACATGAGGTAATATATATATATATATATATATATATATTACCCTCTTCATCTAGAATTAAAATCTTCAAGCCATATTTGCTACGAACTCGAGATATAGCAACGTACAACTGACCATGTATAAATACAGGTCGTGGGATGGATGACTTTCAATAAAGGTGCTGACTTCATCCATGGCAGGATGGATGAACAAACGGGAAGCAAAAAGAGAGTTGGAAACTTTCTTAATCCTTGAAAAAAAAACAACCACCATAATGAATATTCATGAAAACATTAGTTGAATAGATAGTTGTTAACATGGTAACACACCCTTGAAAACTTGTATCCTGCATCACTGGACAATCACAATGATGGGACAATGTGCGGGGCCTTTCATATAACAAAGAACATCATTGGCAAGGGCACCCCATAAAGTAACTTCAAGGTAATTTCTCCTATTTATTCTCGCACAAAAACGATTAAATAATCAAATTTAATCTCTAAAATCATTTCAAAACACTAAAAACACATAAAGGTAAGCAGATCTTTATACTTATCATCATCCAATAATATATCAAGCCTTTGCTCCTGTTGTCCATTGACAACAACTTTTTGAATCTCCCTAACTGCAGCAAGTCTCCTTATGATATCTACATTCAGAAACAACAAACTTTACGTTATGGAATTGGAAATAAAGAAAAACGTATATTAATGCATTACAGAAGAATGACCTACTAACTAAATATTCCTCCCTTGAATCACCGCATATGATATCACTAAATGGGGTAAAGCAGAAGCCATGAGAATGGATCTTATTGTTATCCACCACAGGTCGCACAGTAGTCGAATATTGAAACATCACTTTAAAAGCGTGGTGTGTGGTCCTGTATGATCCAGAATTCTCAACAACACCAAATTGCGTGAGAATAAAGGCACGACCTTCACGAAGAAATCGAGAATGGTGACGAGCAACTCCTTTCCTAACAAAAGCTCTAATTCGATCACCTTGAAAAAAAATCAAGTTGAAAATATAAAAATATGGTTTTATAAGGAATCAATCAGTCTATTAAATGAATCATAGAATATTCAAAACATTAGAATGCAACACACAGCTTCGTCCTGCAAAACCATCTCAAGTGATGTAGGCTCGTTTGAAACAGCATGAGGAGCAATGGACCACAATCGAACAATGCGTACTTTGATCTTCCAATCCTCACGAGATTGATTAATGGAATGAATGCAATTGAATGTTGCAGCCATTTGAAAGAACAATATCACTATTGGAAATTTTACAAATGATTGAGTTTGCCTCACACTGTGTGGGGATGCAATTTTTATATATGCCTCTCCTAGTTTGCATGCCATGCAAGTTAAGAATGTGTGAAGGAAAGGACAACCCCATAATCTCAAAGCAAGACTACACGTTTAGTAAGAAAAGGCACAGAGAAGTGGGAAAAGTGGGGTGGAGATATGGGGTGGGATAGTTATAAGAAAAACCTCAGACGATATTTCAGTTTTTACGTTCTTAGAATGTTTTTCTAATTTTTTGATAGGTTATAAAAACAAAATATAATATTTTGAGTATTTAATAGTGGAAACACACTTGTTATGTGCGCAGTCTTCTAAAAAATTTATTTTATTTTTACAAAGATTAAGTAATAATTACTACTGATACATTATTTAAATAAAATATAATAACATAATTTTCATAAATAAGAACTTCATTTTATTGTTGACATGTTTGCACGAGATGACAATTAAAATATCAAGAAAATTATGTTCTCATATTTATTTCAAATATTATAATTTAACTTAATATCCATTAATTACTCAATCCATAAATCATATATATTTAATTAAATTATAAATGAGAATTATATTAATCAATAACATATAAAGAATTTAATGTAATTATTTTATTAAGTCATACGTTTATAATTTAGTTTTTATTTGTTTATTTATATTAATTTTCTATTTGAATGATAGAATATTGAATAACTAACCATATCTAAAAGAGGAATCGTGGAGTTAGAAAATTATTAGACTACGGGCTAAGAAGTTACCGGAATAAATAATTTAAATAACTATCCATATTAAAATTTAATTATATGCATGAATCAAAAAAATAAAGAAAATTAAGAATTTCATAAATAAGAACTTCATTTTATTGTTGACATGTTTGAATGAGATGACAATTAAAATATCAAGAAAATTATGTTCTCATATTTATTTCAAATATTATAATTTAACTTAATATCCATTAATTACTTAATCCATAAATCATATATATTTAATTAAATTATAAATGAGAATTATATTAATCAATAACATATAAAGAATTTAATGTAATTATTTTATTAAGTCATACGTTTATAATTTAGTTTTTATTTGTTTATTTATATTAATTTTCTATTTGAATGATAGAATATTGAATAACTAACCATATCTAAAGAGGAGTCGTGGAGTTAAGAAATTATTAGATTACGGGCTAAGGAGTTACTATAATAAATAATCTAAATAACTATCTATATTTAAATTTAATTATATGCATGAATCAAAAAAATAAAGAAAATTAAGAATTTCATAAATAAGAATTTCATTTTATTGTTTACATGTTTACACGAGATGACAATTAAAATATCAAGAAAATTATATTGTTATATTTATTTTAAATATTATAATTTAACATAATATCCATTAATTACTCAATCCATAAATCATATATATTTAATTAAATTATAAATGAGAATTATATTAATTAATAACATATAAAGAATTTAATGTAATTATTTTATTAAGTCATACGTTTATAATTCAGTTTTTATTTGTTTATTTATATTAATTTTCTATTTGAATGATAGAATATTGAATAACTAACCATATCTAAAAGAGGAATCGCGGAGTTAGGAAATTATTAGATCATGGGTTAAGAAGTTACTAAAATGAAAGAATAAAAATAAATTATATTCATTAATTAAAAATAATTTTGTAAATAAAATCTTACGTGGCTTTATGAAATTATACTATTTAAAGAAAATGACACTTGTCATTCATAGAGATGTGCTTGTTATTAATGAAAATTTTAAATTTTTCTTACCTAAGTTATTTATTTTCTTTATGTCAATTGTTTTTATTTGAGAGAATTAGGATTATTTGTATCATTTTCCTAAAAAACTTAATTTCAATTAAGTCCAAATGGGATCATCATAATTTTGAAGGGATTGACTGTAAATAAGTTTGGTGGAGGGTTTTAATAAAATTTTCTCAATTTTGTACCCCAAGCACTCATCATTTTGAAGTTTTGACTTTGTTTCAGAATGCTTATTACCTTATAATTTCACTAAAATAACATGGCACTTCATAGCTCATACTTGGCCTCTGTGTGTGTGTGTTTGAGAGAGAGAGAGAGAGAGAGAGAGAGAGAGAGAGAGAGAGAGAGAGAGAGTATATCTCCATTACTAACATATCGAAGTTAGCAAGAAATTGCAGTTTGATATGGAGGATATGAATTCATGGACTGTCAATTTAACCTTAGCAAAGGACGTACTCTGCTTTAATGCCTTCTTCAATATATGAGAGAGCTCAGGAACACATCCACTGCCGCAAGTTCTCTTTCAATATCCACTTGTTATTGATATTAATATTAATATTTAGATTAATTCATGCATGGATAAATTTGTTGGTTCCCTCATGACATTCATCACTCCGTACAAAATTTTGTTCCCCCTCCTCAAAATGTTAAAGTATTGAAAATCAAATCAATTATTAAATTAATCAAGACATTAATTTAAATGATTAGTGATTAAAACTGTAGTTGAATTATGATTAATTTGGTTATAAATAAAATATTTTATTGAGCATTGATGTAATAGTTTATCAATTCAATTAGCTAAATTGACTCAGTTTTTCATAATATGATAATTTTAAAAAGCTATTAAAAAAATCAAAATGAGAGTTGTCTTGATGGATGAGCCTCTTTTTTTTTTTTTATAATAGAAGGAGGACGGGTTTTTGGGGGGGAAAAAATTGGGCCCTTGTTCTGTCAGCCCCTTCTCTTATTTCCTAATTCATATTATTCTCACAGAATATAAATTTGGATTAAAAAATATTTTTCCTTATTAATTATCAACTAAAAAATATTTGATATTTTAAATTTTTATGCGATGATCTGAAAAAAAAAGATTCATAAAATTACATATGAATGCCTTATAAAAAATTAATATAAATTAAAACCCCTAAATTAAATGTAAATAAAAGAATATAAATGTTATTTTTTATCTACGCAAAAAGTTAAACTATAATTTTGACTACTTTTTCATGGGATATGTATTTGCACTTTTAAGTCTCTTTTTTATTTTTTCATTAATTAATTATTAAAATTAATTTTTTAATCAGTGGCTAGTACATTATTTTTAAACGTTGAAAAGAAAAATTACAATGCATGTAATTTACCAAAAAAAAAATTACAGCGCATGTATAAGTGATACAAAATATTCATGAATGAATAATTGAAAAGTAAAAATATTATCTAACATCATAGATTTCATAGACACGGTTTGGGACATTTGTGCCCTGTTATTGACTATTAATTCTATACTATATATATAACACACTTCTCTTGAAAAATGAATATAAAAAATAGAAAAATGAGGAAGGAGTTAGGATCAACAAAGACTTTTATTCTATTAAATTTAATATGATGGATTTATTCTTTTTTTTTTTGGTAATACAATGGGTTTATTCTATTAAAATGAACACAACGGAATCAAACCAAATCAACTAGATGACTTTGAATTATTTTAGACATATAACAACTTATTAAATGCAAAATTCAAACTACACATGTAGAAATCGAAGCTAGAACTGATTATAATAAAAAGAGCTATAGTTAACCGTCACTATACATTACAAAGCACATCTCCTTCAAGAGAACGTCTATATGTTTTGTGGCCGAAAAAATGTCGATATGTTTAAAATTAAATAAAAGTTAGGTGCTTAGTTTTGTATACTTAATATATTTTTATTCAATCAAATCAAGACAAGTAAATTTTAATATATCAATAATATAAATGACAAGAGTTTGTTATAGATTAAATAATTTATAAAAGATTTATATGTCTTGATTTAATCACAAACAACCTTAAGTATATAAGCCCAAGTATATAATTTTTTTTAAATCATATGGAAAACCTCTAATCTAGTTTTTAGCATATATGTAAAATAATTTTGCAATAAAAATACAGCATATGTGTCATAAAATAATACAATAATGGACCGATACGTTTTTTTTTAACATGATATATACCATATTCATTCATCTTTTTTTTTTTAAAATCAAAATAACCATTTACAGCACACACCTAATGTTCAAATTCAAATTCAAAACTTATCTTAAACATTGTTGGAAGCAATACTCGCGTTTAGTAACTAATCATAATTTAAATATCATTGTTTCAAATAGAAGGACTGCGCACAATGACAGATTTAGGATTATGGAAGACAAGATTAAGCTATAAAATGTTTATAACCAGTTTATAAAACATAGCTTCAAGCATTTATCAGGAGAAAAACATTATGCTAGCCCCTCTTAAATCCATCCCTCACTGTGCACTATATATATATATATATATATATATCAAGCCCAAGCAACTATAATCCTACCTATTAATTTAGTGTTGCAGCCAAATTCATGTTCTGCAAACTCCTATACAAATATTCCTCGGATGTTATTTATAAGACAGATGCTAGAGATAAAAGGATTTGTGTCTTATAAAAGTCATGTTATTAAATTATTATCATAATTTTTTCATTCCTATTAAATATTGGTAAGAAAAAATATATTATTAAAGTATATATATTTAACAGGATAAAATTAATAACTTATTAGATTTTTATAGAATTAGTAAGTTTTAAAATTATTTTTTGATTTGATAAAAAAATTTTGTTGGATGAGTTGAAATGACAAAGCATATATAATAATAAAAAAAAAGTTATATATATATATATATATCACAAACATAACAAATATTTCAAGGTACAACTTTATTTAATTTTACGTATGGATAATAAAAATAAATATATACTTTTATTTTTAAGTTTTGCTTATTGATTTTTTATGTCATAAAATTTTTTTTATCATATTTACAATCAATTTTTTAACAATTTTTTCTTTGATATAAATTATTATTAAATTAGTAAAATTTTTATCATTCTTGTGAAAATTGAATGATTTAAATATATTACTAGGATCTAAAATCCTATTTAATTCAAGAATTTCTATTACTTACTTACTGAATTTATTATTTTAAATTTTTCAATTGATTAATTACAGTAAACAAATACATCAATTATCACATAAATTTTATGTTGATGAGATCAAATTATATTAGAGTAAAATTCATTCATGTAATAAACTTCAATAGAATTGGTTATTACAAATAGAATTGGGAATGTGGGTTGGATTATGTGGGTTGACTTTGAATAATTGGTTATACGGGTCGGGTCAGAAAAAATAACCCAAATAAAAATGAGTTTTTTTTGACTCGGACCATATAACCTGTGAACTATATGGGTTAACTCTGATGGGTTAGGATTGACCCATTTAACTCATATTATTTTTAAAAAAACTAGAAAGAAGAAAATTTTGTGAATATAAACTATATTAGGCATGATTTACTTAGCTATATCAATTTATATATTTTGTATAAGCATTATAAATTAATATTTTCATATTGTTAGAATAAATCACAAAGAAATATTAAATTGAAACTTATTACTTAAATATATTTTAAAAAACTCATAAAAAATAAATAAAAAAATAAAAAAATGGGTTGATGGGTTGGCCCATTTAACCTGCCAATCCTCAAGAGTTAAGTTAGATTATGATTTTTTAACCCATATAAAATCGGGTCGAATACGACTCCATCTATATTTCTCTCAACTTATATAGGTTCTGCTAACTCATATTCCCACCTCTAATTACAAAAAAGTATTTTTTTAAAAGAAAGATCACCTTAACCATAATTTCTTAACTTTCAGATAAGTAATTTATGATAGATATTAAATATATAGCATTCAATATATTTTAAAATTTTTATTGCAATACCTGAAAAAGTTTGTTAATAATAATTCTCATAATTTCTTTTATTAAATATAAAATAAAATTAAATGATATCAATATTTCAGAAGCATGTGTAGTATTATTTTGTTAAAAATAAGTAGATCATATGATAACTATATGTTCAAGTTATTGAAACAATTGTATTATACATGTGTAAAAAATTACATAGAATTGAAATAAAAATTTAATCTAGTATTTTCAGACTTTTATAATGTGTTAATTTAAAAGATTAAAAATATATAATTTTTATATTTTATTAAAATAAAATTAAAAAATTAGGGACTGTGGCCTCCCCGTCCCCCGTCTCCACCTCAGTGTGGCAAGATCAGGGATCTCTTCAAAGCATACGTGAGATGATTACGACGAGGATTAATAACTCTGCGGAAATTGTGAGGGGGGACGCAAATTTTCAAACTATAAGGACGGTTTTGAAAATTGATGTAAACCATAGGGACCAACTAATCAATTCTTGAAAATATTAATGGACAAGTGTGTTTTTTGGCCAAAAATTGAGAAAAATTGTTGGATTCACAGGATGGAGTGACAAAGTAAAGCGATAAACAGTGGAAGAAGCGCTTACGCAATCATCGCTGTAAAAAGATTAATTTCCTGTGACGACTCGAGTGATGATGTAGTGAATATATACAGCAACGCCATCCCTAGTCTCCCTCTTTGGGTAGGGCTTTTGTAGCTTCTACACTCAGCACTTAACCCCCTCCTTATATTTGTTCCAAGGGGCTGAGCCAGGGGGGCTTGAATCTCTCTGCCCCATATCCTTCTTCTTTTGCTTCCTTCCACGTGTGGTAAGTCTTCCTTGGGCCTTGCTTGTACTGGTGTGTCAATAAATATCTGTCTTTGTTCTTTTTCAAATTTACTGATGTATATTTCTGGGGTTGTCCTGTTTAGTTTTGTGTATGGATTTGTGCTTTAGGTTTACTGGGTGTGTTGATATTGGGGTGTTTTGCGGTATTATGGCTTTACGTTCGGTTTTCTGTCACTGAGGGTTTTGTTTGGTGAACATATAGACTCGCTATGATGGGAGAGAGAATCCCACCTGGGAGCTATTTTCAGTACCCTCCTCCTGGAGTTCCCGCTTCCCCTATTAGGTCTTCATCTATTTCTTCAGATCGAGAAAGGTAGTCCAACTTCTAATCTTGCCATCATACCGTTTACTGCCTCCTATTTTCACTTATTGCTAGTCATTGAGATGCATTAGATATTAGTCAAACTTGAAATCTGTTACTTTTTTTTTTGGGATAATTGGGCCCTCTGACAGTTCATGTTTTTTTTTTTAACCCGGAAGCCTTTAGTTTGTCATGCCTTTTGCTTTCAAAATTTTTTTGGGCACAGTTCTTGACTTCTTGTGCGTGAGTTTGCTCCTGAAAGCTTTCTTCCAGAATACTTAATAAATTCTGCTCCTTTTCTTGTCAAGCCTTATACAAAACGTGATATATATATATATATATATATATATTTTGCCGTTTCCAAAAGCAACAGTGGTCTTCACATGTACATTATTGTAAAATCCTGCATCTAGTTTATTTTTTTTATTATACATGCATTATTGTTCTTCTTGAAATTTTCCTAAACTTGGTTTCGGTGAATTTATATAAATGACTAAATGTGTTTTCAATGATGCCATGCGTGTCAAACATGAGAAATTACAATCGAGGGCAAAGGGGAAAAACCTTTTCTTAGTTATAGGCTTGAGTGACATGAAATCAACGACTGAGTCGTTGAAATTTGATGCTTTTGTTGCATACAATGAGATGGATATTTTCGGGGGAGGGGAAGTCTGAAAAGACGTAATGATCATATTTAGTTGTCCTTCCACCTTCAGCAGATGAAGTCTCGGGCAGAACAAATGGGGAACTGGAAATCAGTAAATATGTAATTTAGTTTGTGTTTTGGGTCAGTCTCGTTGTTCTATTTCCATCTCACATGCAACAAGATGTTAGGAAGGAAACATCAGGGAAAAAGTGCCAAAACCTAAAGTGTCACGTTACTAATAGAACCATATGATCACAGGATCCTCATGTCTAAGCATCCAATTTCTTGAGTGAAAAAGGTTTTGATTTTTCGAGGGATGGGATATACTAAGGCTGTTTGGGAGGACTGTATGGTGTTTATCTAGATCTTGACAGCCAGGCTTATGGTCATTAGGTGTATTTTTGACAATGAGTGCTTATGTAGTTATGTTGGTTGAAAGAAAACCTGCTGCAATTACCACTTCATTACGAATGTCTTGACATTGAATACTGATAAGTTATGTTAAGAGTAGCAGTACTCATTTGTCTTGCTGTTTGTCGTTAAGTATATTGCTACTTTCCTGTTGGTGCATGCTGGCATTTCTGGTGTTTAAATTGACTGCTAATAACTTGCAGATATCTTACTGAACTACTGGCAGAGAGGCAAAAATTAGGGCCATTTGTGCAAGTCCTGCCACAATGTACCCGACTTTTAAATCAAGGTTTAAAACGATTCTTTTTATTCTAATAGCAGTAATATCTTTGATATCTTCACTATAATCTTCTGTTGTTTTGATCTTATAGTGTTCTCTTTCCTTGTTTATGAATATCTCAACCCGTAATAGATTTTAATTTTTGGAAACAAAGAAGACTATTTGATTCAGTTAATGGATGACAACTTTCAATTTATTATTACTCACTAGCTAACACCGTGGGGGACAACTATTTCTGGTTGATGTGTAATGCAAATACTCATAACTATTCCCACACAATATTTTGTCACTGACATTATCAGTAACATTTAATAAATAATAATGAGCAATTAGTAAAATTTTTTCTAAAAAGAAGATACTGAACCCAAGTGTTGATTGTAGTTAAGAAAATTCTTAGATCCAGATTTTCATTGTCCTTTCTTGCCTGCAATCATGTAAGAAGTGTTGACTGTGGCTGAGCAATCTGTTGTGCCACTCTCTCTTTTCTTTCTTTCATTTGCCTTTCTTTCTGTAGCCTGGGTAATTTCTGTAAGTAGGATCTGCATGTGCCATGTTTATTCTCTGAAACTTTTGTAGTTCCCTTGGTGCACTTTCCTAATTTGTGCTTTGAGGTAATGACAGAAATCAGACGAGTGTCAGGCTTCAATCAAGGTTTTATAGATCATGAGCGCCTTGAGCCAGACAGTCCATTTAGGTCCTTAGGTCAGCATCCTAATGGTAGACAAATGGATTTGGAGGGATGGCCTGCTGTACCGATAGAGGTAATGCTACATAGTATCTGTGAGTGTTTGGTAATTTTTATCCATTAAGTCATAGTAGATTTTTTTTTATTTTTTTAATTTGATATCCGGTGCTCATTATAAGTAAATTTCTGTTTGATCTATGTTGATTTTTTTCAAATTTGTTTGATATCATATCTTCGCTTATGTTTAGACATTTATATACTATAAATATTGTAAAGAAGCCTCTAGAATTTTGAACTGGTTTTGTTTCACTGAACTTAACTCATAGCAGGATAGTACCTCTGACTTATATCATGTGCATATCACTAGACTCACTATGGGCTAGGGCCTATGCCCACTAACCTAACACATACCTTATATCCTTGCATGCACAATTGTCACGGGAGAATGTGGCTGCCATTCAACCATAGTATAATGCATTTGATGATAGTTGAATTGAAGTTCCTAAGTTTTTGAAGCAGAGCATGCAATTCTATTTTATTTTAAGTGGTGAGGCACATAAGACTCTGAATTCTATTTTAAGTGGCTGGTCTTGGGGTTGGGCGGGGGGACTATGATTGGACTTGTTTCTGATTTTCTTCTGAAACTTCATTCTATTGATTTTGGTTCTTATTCAACTAGCCTTCTATGGGAAACAGTTTCAAAAGTTGTCCCTGATATCTCATTTGCTTGCTAAATTTTGATTGAAAAGGATGAAGTCCAGGTTCTGACCTTGTTACAGAAAACATTTACATCCAAGTACTGTAGTGAATGCTGAACACTGCTCCAGCTAAGAATGCTCGATGACTGCAGTTTTTATAAGCCCTTTCCTGTATATTAATGCCAAGCACTTCTGTGGTAGACTGGTAGCTGCAATTAACCTTAAGAACAACACATTGATTTTGCATGAAAGAATTTTGTTATGGGAAATAAATCTAGCTCTAGTCTAAAATTGGATGAGACCATACAGATGATTGTTGTTTTGGCTCATTCATTCTTGGGTATTTACAATTAGCTCTCATTCTGCTTTCATGGAACTCACGAAATATGGCCAGTGGAGACAGCTTGATTCCAGATTTCAATCCTGCCAGCGGTGATGAAGGTTGTCTATTAGTTGGACATTGTACAAAATTGTCAACAGTCATCATTGCATAGAAGATATAATGTTACTAATATAGGATTCACCAAGTTTACAGAAGGCCATATCTGCAGGGTAACTTTGCATTTCCCAATATTTGTACTGAAGTGGAATAGCAGGCTTTCAATGAGAATTTTACTTTGAATATTGATGCAGAGTCTCTGTCGTATTTTAGATGAGCGACATCTTGCATGCATTTAAGTGCACTCGTGCAACTTGATTCTGATGATTTGTCATCTAGCTGCTTTTCTTTTTTAATGGTGTTTTGTTACCTAACCCATGGAACTAAGAAGCATATTCAAGTGACTCAACTATGTCTCACGGTTCTTGTTATAGTTCCAATCCAAAACCTCCATGGTCAAGTGTCTGTTTAAAAGCTTTTGTCTCAGCTGTAAGACGGCAAAAGTTGGACAGGTTTGAGGTGGACAACCAAATAATGCTTGAGATGAGATGAACATAGTCTATCTAGTCGTTCTACTTGTCTATGAGATAGAGACAGTGGAACTTTTATGTCATGGACTTGTGGTGTTGATATTGGTTTCTACTACTGTGATGGTTTTATTATAATGGGCAAGCGTTTTACCTCTAGTTTGTTTAATTTTGCTGCCAAGGATGTTGTAATCAAAACTATCAGTGTTATAAGTAGACTTGTAAGAAACTAGAGAACTTGAGAGACATGTATTGAATACTTTGTTGCTAATAATTGAGTCGTGTACTCTGGTGTGAAGCCCAAGTAATGGAGAAAAATTGGGAGAAGATTGAGGGAACTACTAAAGGGGAAGTAGGTTGGAAATCTTTTTCTCTTTCAAGTTTTCTTCCAGTAATTTTGGGAAGCTTCTTTGCTGTTCAACTTTTCCTCAATTTCTCTTTTTCATTGCAAGAAGAGGGAAATATTGGAAGTGTGATCATGATTAGCGTGGTGCAGATCAAAAGTTCCTAGTTGTACCTTTGTTTATGCATTCATCCACTTACCCTGAAGAGGCATTGTCTTCAGTATTGTTGGAGTTCTGTACTAAGGAGGTGCTACCTCCACCAGATCAACTTGATGGTGCTATTGTTGCAAGTTGGGTTCTTGCATCTTGATGGCTCAAGAAATATGGAGGAAAAGAGCTTGAGAGTGAAGGGAAGAAAGGTTGGAGGGATGGTGACCAGAAACAACTTCGGAGAGGATATGATGAAGAGCTATCTAGGGTCTCTTCCATAGTAGATATACTGAAATAATATATACGCACTTGTACATGCGCGCGCATGAAATTTTATAAATATATATAATTATATTAAAAAATACTAATAATATTAGTTGTGCACAGGTCTTGCTTAAAATCCCTTCTTAAAGCAGACTTGATCTTGTGGGATCTGTTTTATTGTGACTAGGCCTATTGTGTCAAGCAAGCTTTCTAGCCCTTGATCAGGTCTGCTGAGGAAGTTGTTAAGGTAGTGTTAGTTTCTTAAGCTGAGGAAGTTGTTTGTCTGTTTATTTCCTTTTCTCTTCAAAAAGATATTGATTTAAGAAACTGCAAGCTTTGTAAATTGGATGATGTATTTGGAATTTCATAGTCTTGAAGGTGAAAAGCAAATTTGCTTTTTGTGCACCCTTAGTAAAGGTTCAACGTTTTTCTATAGTCATAGCGTATTAGCATGGATATTAACAGAGGTCGAGGCTGAAAGTGAATAGTGTACATGCCATATTTCCTCTATAATTGTTGCTGTCCCTATTTTTGCAACAGTGCTTGTTACTTAGTCATGGATGTAATGAAAATTTCAGTTAGTAAGATTTTCCGATCTGCATACAATTTGTGGCTTATATAAAGGGCGTTCTTATTAATGCCCAAATGCCTTCATGTAGGACAATGGACATCTCCAAAGAATGGCATCTTTTCAGGCACCCCCAATGGGTTGGCCTGGTCCCCAAGGAATTCCAACTACCCCTGTAGTGAAAAGAGTTGTCCGACTTGATGTACCTGTTGACAAATATCCAAATGTAAGAAAAAAATTCTTGCTTTTGGACTTCAGCTGCTACCTGTTTTTCTTTTCAATGTACTGTGGTTTTGACTCAAAGCTTGGCAGTATAATTTTGTTGGCCGAATTCTGGGACCTCGTGGCAATTCATTGAAAAGGGTTGAAGCCATGACTGAATGTAGGGTTTACATCAGAGGTTGTGGCTCTGTGAAGGACTCTATCAAGGTAAACACTATACATTATACGCTCCCTGAAGAACTGTGTTTTGACTTGATATATCTTTTCTAATTGATGATTTTTTTAATTTTAATACTTCCTGACTATGTTGCTTGTTGAAATGGACAAATTTATGTGGCAGGCATGAAAAATAAATTATTTAATAGATTTGCATGTCATTTTTATCATGTTCTTGAACTTTCCTGGACCCTCGTTATGGAGCTTGAGTTTTCTTTGTAGGAAGAGAAACTTAAGGATAAACCTGGATACGAGCACCTTAAAGAGCCATTGCATGTGTTGGTGGAGGCAGAGTTTCCAGAAGATATTATCAATTCTCGATTGGAACGTGCTGTGGCGATACTAGAAAATCTTTTGAAGCCTGTGGTATTGATATGTCGTTTTCCATGTTAAGCTTCACACTAGTTGGGCCTCTTTTTCTGTTCAAGTCCTTAGATTTTGTTAACATGCCAGGATGAATCCCTTGATCACTATAAGAAGCAGCAATTAAGGGAGTTGGCTATGCTAAATGGTACTTTGAGGGAAGAAAGCCCGAGCATGAGCCCGAGCATGAGTCCGAGCATGTCACCCTTTAACAGTACAGGAATGAAACGAGCCAAGACAGGAAGATGACCGTATGTTGATGGTGTTTTATATACATATATATATATTCTCAAGCTAAGTTATCTACCTCTGGTCTCTTTAGAAGACATGATGGTCTTTTCACTGATATAGTTGACCTGAGTCACCCCTGGGGGCTGAATCATCACAAGCAGCTAGTTTGGATGCCACGGTTTTGGCACTGGTTTGTTCGACATGTCTGATCGGGATGGGTTATTTACTTCATTCATTCTGTCTGGTCCGCGTTGATGTCTATTCTTTGGTGTGTTGACCCCCGGAACATTGACTGTCAGTTCAGTTGTTATAGTAGTAACTAGAATTCAGGTGCTACAGAGTAGCATTACTCCTAATGTAATAGAAGATTCTTTACACTTGTCAGAACATTAGATTACATGCATATGTTTAGATATGCAGAGTGTTGACCCTAAAATAAATCAAGTAGGAGAATGGTTTTGATTGTATTGTTGCATGAATATTTTGATAACATTGTTATTTCAAATTGGCAAGTGGATTTGGTGAGTTTTGTATCTTGGGATTTCAAGTGGAACTACAGACAATAAGCCATTAATTGCTTTGGTGCTTGCCATGCCATAGCTTGTGCTGGTATGAAGTGTGAATATCAAATTTATTTTTGGCGGGCTGTTTCACTCCAAGCTTGCAGGTTAGCGTATTTTTCACTGCAAAGAAGACTTGACTGCAGTATCAGAACAAAGTGGGGTTGTTGGGACATGCCAAGTCAGGAAGCTTTTCACTTGCTGAAATTGTGTGGTGAAAAGATGCTTACTTTTTAGCCTTTTTGGCATGCTAGTGTAATTTGATGCTGCAATTACTTGTAATAAATTATATCTCTGTTAAAAAATGTGAGGTGTGTTTCAGGGGTTGGACATTAAAAAATATAAGTCATTTTTAATATTTTAAAATGTAATTTTTTTTTTCAAAAGTGTCTTTAATAAATAAATTATTTTATATTTATTTTAAAGTGAAATATTTTATTAAATATAGTTATAAATGAAAAGATAATAATTTAAAAATAAATAATTATTTTACTGTGGATAAGATTTGATTAAAAATATTTTATATTTTTGAATGGAGAGAGTAAATGATGGCATAATTGTATGGAAAGAAGGTTTTTGGACGTTGTACCATGTTTATTTTAGCTCATAATTGGTCTGGTAGTGAAGATGAGCGCGTATTTCGTTAAGTGCATTGTTATTTTTGGTTTAAACCCTGATAAAGTCGATTTTCTGGGATTAAGCTGCAAATTTTTGTGTGACCGTGCTAGAATCTAAAGATTTTATATAGGAAAGCGTAACAAAAAAGCAATTATAGGAAATCATTGGGCTTGGAAAATAGTAGGATTTGTTTGGTTTCTGTTCTTGTTTTTTTTATTTATTTTTTTGAAATATAGTTTTTAGAATTATTTTTAAAATAAAACAAAATGAAAATATGTTTGATAATGTTAATTTAAAAACACTTTTAAAATGAAAAAATAGATTAATAGTGATAGTTATGAATAGTTAATGGTGCTGATTTATTATATAAATTGGTTAAGGTAACTGTAAGTTTTGATAATTAAATGTAATATATTTTAAAATAAATTTGTTTTTTTTTAAATATGAGAATAGTTTTAGAAACAATTAAATAAAAAATACTGATCGAAACAAGTTTTTAATTTTTTTTGTTTTAAAAACAAAAATATTTTTAAAAAATAGAAAACAAATAAAGCCGTAATCGTTTGTTTTTTTTTTTTTTGGAACTCCATGCTTGAAAGGGGATGAAACAAGGAATCCGCCAATAGATGCTTCTTAATTTGTAAAAATATAAATTGCAGCTTTTCAATCATTTTGAGTTAAAAAATTGTCATCCAATGCTCTTGTATCTTAATTTAGCGATCATTTTACATTCAAATTTGTAAAAAAAAAAAAAAAAGTGGGTTTTACTAAAATTGCCCTTAAGTATTAGAAACTACATATATCGATGACAAACTTCCTTTAACATGCGCAATCGATAAAAATAGTTGGGAAAAAAAAATAGTTAGAAGATAACGTAGATTGAGGTCTAACATTTAATATTAAAGGAACCCCTCAATTTATTACATTTAGTATTAAAAAAAAAACACAATATGATGTATATGTGCCCCTAGGGGTGTTCACGGGACGGGACAAGACCAGGACACCCCCGTCCCGTGTCCCATCCCGAAAAAAAGATCAGGACTAAATTTTAATCTCGTGTCCCGTCTCGTCCCGTTAAGAGTCGGGACAGGACCGAAACAAGATCGAGACGTCCAACTGTCCCGATAAATGAAATAATATCAAAAAAAAAATCTGAATAATAACCTTTATTACAATTTTAAATCATATAATTTATTAAGTTTAAAATCAAAATAATACAAATACATAAATAACAATAATTTAAAATTAATTATTGAATTATATTAATCACAACTAGATATTATAATAACAAATACAAGTTATCTTTATGCTATAAGATTAGTAACAACAGGAAAGTTAAATATAATATTAAATTATTATTCTTCTACTTTAGTGAAGATGTGCTAAGCTAATTACTCTTTTAAAAATAAAGCAAGAAATATGTTATAAATAAAAGTTATTAAATAGATAGATATAAGAATAAATTATATTAATATAATAATATATATTAAGAAAGATATCGCCATGTTTACTCCATGCCATTAAAATATCAATATAAAAAAATTTAGTTTTAAATAAGAATTACAATTATTGAATTATAATTGATATAATTAATATAAGTATAAATTATATTAATATAATTAATATATTTTAAAAAATAATATTATATAATATTCGGGACGGGACGGGACGTCCTAATGATAATCCCGTATCTTGTCTCGTCTCGAACCCCTTTCCTATTCTGTCTCATAAAGTCCCGTCTCGAATATTTTGTGGGCCGGACAAGACTCGTCCCGACATGATTGGGACGATACCGGACCAATCGGAATGGGTCTAAACTGAACATCCCGTGTGCCCTTACGTGCATTTGAAGGATCGCTTCGCTGGTGCATCTCGTGAAATATGATCAGATCATATCATTTTCAGTTAGCCAAAAAAACAAAAACCAATGTAAATAGTCAAATATATGAGTCAAAAAATAAAATAAAAAAGTAAATACATGGGCAATCTAATATGTTCATAATGACAAGGTAGAATTTCATGTTAGCTCTTTTAATAAAAACTCGAGAAAATTTAATGATAACGGTAAAAATACCTATCTCAATTATTTTAAAATTAAAATTGCTCTAACTAATAATTTAAAATGCTGGTGCTATTGGAA
>NW_026556745.1:0-31874 GCF_029017545.1 Prosopis cineraria
ATATTTGTCTGATTTCTCTTTCAGTTTTTCCTCCAATTTATTATGTCTATTTTTGTCATTATCAAATTTTGGGATTTTTTTTGGATAATAAATGTTGTAATTGTATTTTGCCTTTAAATTAATAAAACAAAATTCTCTAAGCAAACAAGCTATATAGTACGTAAATCTAGTGATAAGCGTTTGTAATTGGAAAGATTGGATGTTTAGAGTTTCAATATGACTCTGAGGTTAAATTTGTGAAATAAGAAAAAACAATCTCTTTTTATTTAAAACATTCGACATTCATTTTTTGATTGGAAATCATGGAGAGCGACGTGAGAGCCAGGTGATTCTGTAAAATGGGCTGGGGATTGCTTATCCAACTAGAAAATGGGGACGTACAACTACCAGTCATACTGCCACGTGTCAATCTTCCACGCGTGTCCCACCTAACGTTCCGAAGCCTCACCTAATCTTCAAACCCCACCCCACAACAAACCCTAATTTCATTTAGTCCCCTGTATGTATCTCTTCACTGTCCTCTTGTATTTACATACTACAGTGTTTTTTTTTTCCTGAAAAATAATTTTAGCATATTATGCTCTAAATCGGATATCTTAGATCTTTGACTCAAATTAATTTAGTCGCTAGCTTGTGGACATTTCCTTGAAAGGCACATATCTTTCACTTGGATTTAATTGGTGTTGTATACAATGCCTTGAACTTTTGGCATATAATTAGCGATCCTGCCTGTTCATGAGTACATCAATTTAACAGTCCTTATAGCATCCTAGTTTTTTTGGGTAAAAAAAACCACACCACCTAGCGTTCTATTTTGAATTTCGTTTTAATTGAATCAAAGTTGGATTGCAAAAGGATGTAGTATTTTTTGTGTTGATGTTATGGCTAAATTAAATAAGACGGCCAAAATTGTTGAAAGCCAAAACAAAGGTAAATAAATAGTCATCAGATACAAAAGTTTAATAGATCAACACTCTATAATGTGGTTAAATGTTAATATGTATTAAAAAACGTAAAAATTTGACAACGACTGATCAAGTGGCACGAACAACGCTTTCATTTTATTTAAGATCAATTAAACAGTTCAACACACACCTGCCAGTAATAACGCTACATACACTTCCTCTATCCTAAATTATAAAGTATTTTTCTTAAAAAAATTCATTTTAAAATATAAGCTATTTTGGATAGATTAAGATTTCATTAAATACATCATTTTTAATATCATCTTTTCTCTCTCTATTTAATTTTCATTCATTATCTTTCAATAAATTAAATGATAGATATTTTTAATGTTTCTATTTTTTTTAGAAAGATAATATTGTTAATATATTTATAAATTTTTAATATATAAAATTTTTCTTATCTTAAATGTCTTATAATTTTGAGTGAAGGGAGTACTATACCACAACAACAAACACAATAATAATTAGTAAAGTAATAACTGCAAATTAATTAATAAAAATTTGTAAAAAAAGCTTATAAATATTAGTTTAATTTGTAAAGATTTGATATAAATAATAACACCATTAATATAATAAATAATAATAACCTTGTTAATAGGTGATTCATAAATAATTTGATAAGTGTTGTTTGAATTTGTAGATACACTCCTGCTGTAGTAAGCCTCGAATTCAATACAGGTAAACTTTTACTTAAAATACAAATGCCAAAGAAGGAGAAGCTGTCGTGACTGATGAGAAATTGCAACTCGAATTGCAGTTGCAGGTCTAAATTGTATGCCTGCGTGGAGCCCGACAACCATGCAGAACTCAGACTCTTCACCGCGTTTGGACATCGCTATCATGTTTTGGAAGGCATGTACCCCACGCTTCTTTGATTCCAATTAACGTATAGTTTTTTGATAAAATTTAAACCTAATTGTGCTTTTTAATATAGCCATGTGATGCTCATGATATTTTTTATTAGTTAATTCATATCAAACAATCATAGAAAACAATTCTCCTTAAATGATTTTTTTTCGAATTCTAGTTCTGAAGGGGTTGAGATCATCGCATTTAACGTTGACACACGTAATTATCTTTGAAGTCACAAGTTATGATCAAATACAATGTAGCCTAGAGGCTGGATTGATCTGCTTTTTCAGATATCTATTACTGTTTAGGTCCAAAAAAAAAAAAACATCTATTACTGGCATGTGCGTTTAAAAATGTATCTTGCAAGTGGGTCGCCCGCATATCCGCATATCTCAGTCCTTAGATCTTTTTTTGTTCTTCGTTCTAGGGATGCAGGATCCAATTTTTGTCATGAAAGAGGATGGCCTTATAATAAGAAATCAAATTAACCCAGGGCTTACGTTACGGCAGTGATAATAAATAATAATCATAAAAACTTGCGTGACCTAATAAAAAAACTTTTTTCTTACTTATAGGAATGAGGCGATAAAAATTTTAAATTTTAATAGTAATATAATTGTAAATTTTCCCGGTGATTCGAGAAATAATACTCTTTTTGTTCATATATATATATATATAATATTTTTAATTGACTCACTCAAACTAATAAAATTAATTATTTAATTAAAAGTAAAGTAACATTTTAATTTTAATTTTTAATATTATACATAAAAAAATAACTATTTTTTAAAGTAAATTAATGAGAGTATTTAGTTGTTTCTCTTTTTAATATATAGGGATATAATTGTTTATATTCATTAAAAAAATGCTAATAACATTTTATATTTAGGGAATAAAAAAATTTAAAAAATTTTTTTTAATATGAGAATGGAAAAAATAAGTGTTAAATTTAAATTTTCTAACATTTTTCTCTTACCATGATAGCCAAAAGACAAGATGGAAATTTGGCAAAAAAAAGAAAAACGAGATGCCAATAGATTTAAAACTTGAAATACATCTAAATTTAAGGATGATATTCATAAGGAACGTTGTAATTAAAGGAAGATTGATTCGCAATTGTCTAAAACTACAAAATACTAATTTTTTTCGGTGAAAAGACTTGATGATGATATTTTATCTTCCTGTTATTTTAAATACTTAAGCAGTAATTCTAATTCCTGAGAAAAACAATTGAAGATATTAACACTAATTTATACAGTAATGTTAATCTAGTCTATTGTTTTTTTAAGTAAGATGTAGATACTTAATCTTATATATTTAATATATTTTTATTTAATTAAATTAAAATAAATGAATTTTAACTTGTTAATAATATTAATAACAAAAATTTATTATAGAATAAATAATTTAAAAATAGTGTGCATGTTTTGATTTCATGCAACAAACACCTGAAACATATAAAGTTGAGTATATAAATTTTTCTCTTAAAAAATTATCACTTGCCTTTAATAAATTACTTTTAATAAAAGATACACATGAACAACAACAAAAATTGTCATAATCAGAATTGGGTTTAGCGAAGTGAATTGATATCTCACAACATGAAAATTAATGTTTGAATTCTCATTATAAGAGTTATAAAATTACTTTTTCAATGCATCTGTATTAAATTATTAAATTTTATATTCACAATAAAACCATCAACGTCGTTAACTTTTAACCATCGTATATACACTAAAAAAAAAATTTACGAACACTTTTTGCTTTAGATTATTAGATTTTTTTATTGACATTTTTCTTTTTATATTTTAACCTTTTTAAGCTATTGAATACTAACTCTCTCTCTCTTTTCGAATCATTGAATAATAACTCAGCGGTAATTTTTTCTATACATACAAAAAGTCAACGAAATAACGCTTTTACCCTGCCTTACCGCGGGTTGTGTAGAGTTGTAGTGAGAACAAATTAGTCTTTTCATATGACCAAGCATAGCAGCACGTACTCTGCATTAATCGCCCATAAAGTTAGACAGCGCCATCTGTAGCGTCAGCTTTTAACAAATGGCTCAGAAACGGCTATGCGGCGACAGACGTCAGATTCTTACCCATCGGATTCGAAGTGTCTTCCACGCGCAGCCTCTGCAAGTGGAAAGTCCCCCACCCCGCGATGTCATAGTATCATATCGGAGGGTCAAAGTTTTCGGAGGAAAAGTTAGTTGGGCCTCCGCCTCCCGTTTTGGGGGTTGGCTTCCACTCTCCAGCTGCTAACCACCAATCCCAAATTTCACATTCCCAATCCCATCATTAATTAATGATCAAATTTTTATTTTTAAAAGATCAATAATTTCTTGTACTGAACAATATTTAACAGGTGGCAATTTTCGTATTATTTCAACAACAGTTCGGAGCTACAGAGACCCAGAATAGTATAAACCCCTTTCCCTCTCTCTGACCGCGCTTGTTTTCGTATAAGGAAGCCTCTGGATTCTAAGAATTTTAGAACACGAAAGAAGACAAGAACCCTAGTGATAGTGTATTTTGTGCTGCGTAAGTTGTTTCCTTCGCAAGGCTCTAACTAATTCTTGTGCTCATGAGGCGTTCCTGTTCTTATTAAAATGTTTTCTTTATTTCGATTATTAGTTTTCTTTATAAAACTCGGGGTTTTGAAATGCAGATGGTTGAGCGCAATTTTTTTTTTCGCCTTCCGGTGGCTTCTTGACTTTCTGGTTAGTATCACTTCCTTCCTTCTTATTTCAGCTTCCATTCCAACATTTTTTTCTTTAATTGGAAGAAACCAGCGGTTTGAAAAAGGCAGAAACTAGAAGGAAAACAGAATATTACTATTTCAGTGTTAGCTTTTTATGTACCTGCTTGGTGCATACTTCTCTGGCTTTCCTGGATTCTGCATAGTTCATGTCCACTGGCTCAAGTTCTGGGGTGTAAAAGAGAGGATTGTATAAGTAGATTAGTTCTTTAGACTATTGTGATTCCCCACCCCCCCCCCCCGGCAAAGTTCCATTTTGGACAGTCATTATAGGCTGCTGGTTTTTTCTGCTGTGCACTATCCCAATCAAATAAATGCCCTGGAGGGACAAAGCTTCTTTGTTTGTATTGGGATAGTGCAGAGCAGAAAAAATTAGCAGCTATACAATCAAGTAAATGCCCTGGAGGGACAAAGCTTCTTTGCTTGTTTTAATAGAATGTGCTTTTTGTTATAATATTCACTGGCATTACACAGATAATGCGACAAGTCACTTAGAAGAGGTAATTCCCTGATGAAACCAGGAAACTTTTTTCCATGTGGGAGCTGAGGTTTGGTTCTTTTTGATGACATTTCGAGGACATGCGGTCTTTACATGGTTCCATATTCAGGATTATGAACTGAAATGTCCAAAAGTATGCCCCTTTGTAAGTTAGAGGCCTACATAATGTTGATCGTTTCTCCAATCATGGGAGTACAGTATAAGCTTGATTGCGGAGAGGACAACTGATAAATTTCATGTTTTCATTTATGCAAATATTCAACTCCAGTTGTCAACAATGTTCCCAACTTGAAATTTGAGGATGCCGCTATAAAGGTTTAGATGGTTTGATCATTCCTTAGACCCTTCAAATCTTCCCTCTAGTGTGTGGATGTGGATTGAGAATTCCTCATCTGAGAGTCGTGGTGCTTGTAAATAGCTCTTGGTTTGCACTTACTAGGGATAGTATGTTCTACATTATTAATTATCAGACTAGATTTGAGTT
Organism: Prosopis cineraria; assembly: GCF_029017545.1. NCBI lineage: Eukaryota > Viridiplantae > Streptophyta > Magnoliopsida > Fabales > Fabaceae > Prosopis > Prosopis cineraria. The sequence continues at coordinate 5,564 of NW_026556745.1, forward strand.
CATGTTTCTGTTTTCACTGACTTTCCGCTCAGCCAATGTAAAAGATATCCAAGAAGTTGAAAATTCCCAGTTTGATGACCCAAATTGAAAGCAAATAACTTGCTCTTCCGTTCCTTCCTTCAGAGCAACAAAAGCTCAAGAGGAATAAAACTTTTCATGTCTTGTATACTTTTTGTCTACGACCAAAAAGCTATGCCTATTTATAGTTGTTTGTGAATGTAAATGCAAAATTGTGGAACATTATTGCTGGTTATAGGTTGGTTCAGTTGCAGCAAAAATAAGGTGGTTGTAGTGTTATGATTTTTATCCTCAAACATACAACAACAACAACAACAACAACAACAACAACAACAACAGGTGGGGTTGGCTACATGGATTGCAAGACGCCATTGTGCTTTATCATTTATCAAGTTTTTAGGAATATTATTAATTAAGAGATCGCGTTCAATAACTTCTAAGAGTGTTCTCTTAGGCCTTCCTCTACCCTTCTTAATCGGACTTAAAGTTATATGTTCCACTCTTCTCACTGGTGCCTCCCTTGGTCTTCTTTGTACTTTATCCTCAAACATACTAACTGCAAAATTATATTTCAGTGCGGTTTTCTATCTTTAATCAGCTCTGTAGCATAGGTCATACTTTTAAGTGAAAATTTGATTGGAAATCGCAATCAAATCTTTTGCTTTCTTACCTTCATAATGTTATCTAATTATTATCCTACAGTTTCGGCGGTGAAGAGATTTATTTTCACCTTGGGTCAGTTGGAGTCAAATTGTCATCAGAAGTTTTCTGCTCAATTTCAGCGTCCATAACCAGGAGTTTTGGATTTAAAAAAGGATCAACCTTTGAAGAAAAATATATAGTAATTGAGGATGGATGTTGAGGAAGCAGAAAGGGTGGTTGTTGCCAAACCAGTAGCTTCAAGGCCTACTTGCCCCCCTTTTAGATCCTTCTCCGAGCTACTTGCAGGTGCCATCAATGCCTCTCCATCTATTGAATCTTCTCAAGCCACAGTTTCAGCCATTAGACCAAAGACTGTGAGGTTCAAGCCAGCCGTGAATCGCCCACCTCCTGCTGGGTTTATTTCTTCTGAGGTAAACTTTCAGTTCCACTTGTCTGAAATACAAACTTGCTTATGTCTGGACTTCCTGAATCTTGATTTCTCATATGTGGTAGTTTTGCCACTTTTAGGCTAACCCATCTTACAAAAATCATAGACCAGACACTAATCAAACAGTTGTTTACAAGCCTACGGCTAAGCTTGTCTCCAAGGCCACTGTTTCTCTTTTGGCAAATATGGTCAGTATTAAATGTATTTCTTCATAAGACTATGTTGCTCATGTGAGATTGTGTTGATGAGTTCTTTTTTTTCATTCACTTAAGGGAAACTATAGTACCAGTCATAGCCAGCAGTTTCAACTTCCCAATCCGGAGAAACTGAGGACAAATTTGAGCTCAATTCATCACCAGAATAATAACACCCCAAGCGCTGAATCAAATCAAGCAATTGTATGTCACAAGATGGTACAACAGAGCCCAGAGGAGGACCAGAAAACTTCACCATCTACTAGTAATTGTGGTGATAGACCTTGTTATGATGGGTATAACTGGAGGAAATATGGCCAGAAGCAAGTGAAAGGAAGCGAGTATCCAAGGAGTTATTACAAATGCACGCATCCTAATTGCCCAGTGAAGAAGAAGGTTGAAAGATCATTTGATGGGCAGATTGCAGAAATTGTGTATAAAGGGGAGCACAACCATTCAAAGCCCCAGCCTCCTAAGCGCAACTCATTAGGGACACAAGGATCAGGAATCGTGCCTGATGGATTGGGTGAAGATACTAATTGTAATAACCATTTATGGGTTAATCCTAGCGGTGAGAGGAATGAAAATAGAATAGAGAACCAGAGTGACGCTGGTTATCTTGTCAAAGTTGGAGGGAGCCCTGAGAATTCACATGTTCAAAGTGAGGAATGTGAGGAAGGAAGCAAGGGAAATGAAGTGGAGGTAGATGAACCCAAAAGTAAAAGAAGGTAAGAGGCCAGTTCAATGAGAATCAGCTTATTTCCATTGTAGTTAATTGAAATACCAGACAACTCCGTTGATGCATGTCATCAGGTTTTTCAATAAACACAGTTGATCTTTCCATTCAGGAAAAACGAGAATCAATCCCATGAAGTAGTAGCAGTAGCAGAGGAAGGTTTAGTGGAGCCTCAAGTGGTGGTTCAGAGTTCTACAGATTCTGATGTGCTTGGAGACGGCTTTCGCTGGAGGAAATATGGACAGAAGGTTGTGAAGGGCAATCCATATCCCAGGTTCATACTTGCATTCTCGTTCACTTGATTATGTTTTCCAGCATCAGTTTTTAGCTTACAATGAGTTTTCATGGCAACTCAAATTCGTATTGCAGAAGTTATTATAGATGCACTAACATAAAGTGCAGCGCCCGGAAACATGTGGAAAGATCAATAGATGACCCAAAAGCATTTATCACTACTTACGAGGGGAAACACAACCATGAGATGCCACGCAAAGCTATAGGTGCTGTGGCTTCTGAGAAAGTCAAGCAATGATTAACTCATCGACAGGGAAACAACAGTAGAATCCACTATTTAGTCTTCAAGTTCAGAAAACAACAATGAAAATATGAAATGGCATTTGTATTATGGAGCCAATGAATGACCTTATAAGAGCTTGTTCTGATATCAGTGTCAGTACATTCTTTCCTTGCCTAAATAATAATATATCTTATTAGATTTGGTCCAGGACCTGATTTATTTTCTTTTATTGTTGGAGTTTTATGAGGCATGGCCTGTACCCTATTGCCTGAATATTCTTATCAGTAAGAATTAGCTTATTATTTGGGAATAATGGGTGAACTCGTTTTGCTCATTTGGTTGAACTAAAGAGCAATGAACAAGCTTTAAAGGCTTCGTATCCCAATAACTCCAGTTCTTGGGGCGGAAAAAAACTTGTATACTTAATCTTATATGTTTAAGATGATTGTTTTTAATTAAATCATGACACATGTAACATTTATTGATTATTTATTTTATGGTAAATTTTTATTATTAATATTATTAACACGTTAAAATCTATTTGTTTTGATTTAATTTGATAAAAATACCTTAAGTATATAAGGTTAAGTATTATTTTTATCAATGATTAATGAAGTGGGGATTTGGACAAGTATTTGTTATTTGTTTTGGATATGTTACTGACAATATCAATCACATTTTAGTCGAGGATCGAAATGTTGTCTTGGATCATGTTTATAGGAAAAAAATGAATGTGTTAATTTAAAATCTCAATAATTTTGCATTTCACTGGCCCATGTAAGAGGTTAATTAAAGGAGTCTAATTATATGGTTACCTACTTAGCTTCATATTTCCATGAATAGGTTATGGGCGAAAGAAAAGAATACATATATCCGTACCGATTGTGTTCCAAGAACAAGCTTGCTTTGTTTGATTGATGTAGTTATTTTTTTTTTTTTTAAATATAGATTTGATTGATATAATATGATAATCTATACACAGCACTTTGTTAGAGGCAGACTTTTCAACGAGCCACAGTAGAAAGCCATCTTCGGGAGACCCGGCCAACCATAACCCTGAGGGCTGAGGCCCCAATGACCTATTATCTACTATTTAGGCTCTTTTTTCGTTAGCTTATTTATATTTATGCTGCGTGTTTACATATTACCCCCTTCATTTATAAATATAAAATATTTTTAAAAAATTAAATATTAAAAAATATAAAATATTTTTAATCTTTTAAAGTGTAATTATTATCTTTTTTAAAAGTATCCTGTTGATAATAATTTATATTTATTGTAGGGTGTTTAATAAAAATAAATATAAAAAATAAAATTAATTTAAAAATAAATAACTATTTTATTAAAAAATAAAATTTAATTAAAAATAACTTTGGAGTATTATTTAGTAAAAAAAATTTTGTTTTGTACATTTGTATATTGCGCTGTACTGACATGGTATCAACCGCTGCTTATCTTAAGGTCAAGATGCTTACAATTAAAAGTTTTGTTTCTTAATGATAGCCAGCAGTCCGCTGATTGTTTCTGGAAGCTAGTTATTGCGTCTATAAGCATTTAAATCTTGCCACGGGAGATATTGCATGATACTATATGTTAGAGACAGACAGATATTAATGAATTTAAGGTTTACGATTAAACAACGTAACATGTGACGCGGCATCCGTGTTCGTGTCATGATTTCGGATCTGACTTTATATCTTCATATCCATTGTTCAAGCCAAGGACTTATGCGGAAATTTTGAGAATATCAAATATACATATTCAAATATATAGAACATAAGTTGCACTTATTTAAAAAAAAATCATGTATATAGTAGAAGACATATGGAGTATCACTGCATCCAACATTTAAACCATGCATCCAAATTTCAATTTTCAAGATATGCATAACTCATTCTAATATGCACCTTATATTTGAATATACATTTCACATATTTTAATTTTTTTTATTTTTTATGAAAATACTAAAAAATATTTAAAAAAACGTAAATGAATATTCTAAAAATTTTCTTATTTTTTTATAAAAATATATATATGAATATTTTAAAATCGCAAATGGATATTTTCAAAATTCTCATTTTTAATGCAAATAGATATTCTAAAAATGTTCTTATTTTTCATGAAAACATATATAAATATTCTAAAAATACAAATAAATATTTTAAAAATTTCTCATTTTTTCATGAAAACATATATGAATATTTTAAATTTTTACATTTCCAATACATATCCTTAAATTCAAGTTGTGAAATAAAATCTTTCAAATCCAACAAGTAAGTGAAAAAATTGAATTGAACTTTATTTCATTAAAATATTAAAATTACAGTCACTTGGAACTGTTTTAACAATCAATAGTTACAAGTCAAACTACAGTCTATAGACAATCACACTATAGTTGCAATGTATAAATGGTCCCTCTTTTATAATTAGACAAGTCAATTGATATCACAATTGATGAATAACACAACCCAAAATAATAATCCCTATCAACATAGTTTTTGAGAGCCTAAATAGAAATGAATTTCCTCTAAAATTATCATTGTTGTTACATTTAACTTTTCAACAACCATCCTAAGTGAAAGAGTTTTTGACTTCTTTGGCTTCATTGCTTCCAGACTTCCAAGCACCCCAATTAGTGTTTGAGTTTTCTCCATCAGCCAATCCACTTTTTTAAACATTTCCTTGACTTCATCTCACTGTTGGACTTTTATTTGATGTTTTATCCATATTCTAAGAAAATTGACCGCTTTGCTCTCCAATATTCTTGTCATCATCCTTGCCTCTTGATTCTCTCAAATCTACAATGCTTCTATCTTCTCCAAACCCAATCCCATGGAAACCACCATGAATATGCAAATAAATAAGAGTAACTAGTGAATATAACCTTGCCTTTTCTCAATATAAGATATATGCGCCCACTATGATAATCTTACCAAGCCACCCCACAACTCAAAAAATACAACATGACTATAAAAAGGTAAAAATGTAACATCTTATAATAGATAACATGCCTTTATATAGGCTCAATCAAACAAAATTTCACAAGGACAAGCAACTTTAACATAAAGACAAAGCAATATAAACTTAAGGTTCAAAGAGTTCTTGTTAGTTAAACTCAATCAAATCTAAAACTAGGAGCAGTAACACCTCTAGTGAAATTGCTGTATCACTTTGAGCATTCAAGACAAAATCTCTGTAATTTTTTATGGTTCTGAATTCTTAAAAAACATGTCTTTGCTAGCTTATCTCATGCTCTCGTGTCACTATATACTACCTGTTATTGATATTGATGTTGTATTGGGTGGAGGAAGGCAAGGGATCACCATTGATATAAGCATGATAAAGCCTTCTTAAAAACATTCATCAAATGAGTAGTTAGTTGTACAGAGGTAGAAGGAATAAAGGAAAAAAAATAACACGCAAGTTTAGCTCTAAAACATAATTACAAGGCAACAAAATATGGGCATTAAATGCCCTAACATTTAGAAATTGAAGAAACTAATACAATCCATGCATAAAATGCTAGAGAAAATGTCAAGGCAGCTATAATGAAAGATTATGGACTTGAGGTTCTTTATTGGTTAAAAATCTATATTGTATTCCCCAACACTTTCCAGTAACATGAATCACATAATTAATTAATGCAAATTTAAACAAAACAAGGCAAACTTGCATAGATGGCCAAACACTTGTGTGTTTACAAAAACAATAGGAGAAATGTTTGTCACATTACAAAAATCAGATTTCTCTAGTCATCAATAAGTATGGTAAGAGAAAGGAAACTTATAGAAGTCTTGTATTACTCGATAAAAAACAACTTAAGTGGTACAACCTGCAACTTTTGGTGATTGAAGTGGCGTGATTTGAACGTTTAACAATTAGATTTGAATGTTCAGTGATTGAGCGACATAATTTAGAATAGACCAGCTTCAAATGAAGAAGCAGTGGCAAACGAAATTTAATTACTCAATTTGAATGAATAATACTAAAATCACATTAGCGACAGTGGTGGAGTGATTCACACATCAAAACAACACTCATGGACACAGTGTAAAGCCACCTTTACTAATATAACACATAACCATAATCTCCTAGGTAATCATTAGACTAACTCAAATGAGTTGTCTAATCATTGTTAACCATTTTTAAATTATTTTCCAAATTCGGATGTATTTATTTTCAAAATTAAGATACCAAGTTTTCATAATTTTAAAATACTTAAATTTAATTCCAATCAATTCAAATCATATTAGAAACAAGTATAGAGGCATAAGATATATTTGGTGGTCAAAACATTAAAAACTAATAAAAGACTTCAAGTGGAACTACACAGAGGGATGTGTTGCAATGCATGCACATGTGTCAAGGCTTGTCCCTCATTGCAAAATTTGATAGCGGTTGTGTTGTCATAATAATGACATAGGGACAAACTTTCATCACACCCTATTTCTCCATCTGATATTCGACTTAGGTGTTTTAGGTGTCTACAGAAAACTTTTTTCATACTCTAGCCAACGAGGTTCTACTTCTAAAATATGTTACACAAAGGAGTTTAATACCCAAACCTATTTTCACATTTTTCACAATATAAAGAGTGTCTAAAACCCAATATTATACCAAAAGCTACAACCAACACTTAAAATACACTCAATAGACTTAGGATTGTCTATGTAACACACCATATAAACAATATGATACTTAACTTCCAATTTTAACTCTCAACCCCTTAGTTTCTAAAACAAAAGGAGGAGATCTAGAATTTGCGTTTAACTAATATTCATGCACAATGGGCATTATAAATCATCCATATACTTATGCTAGTATTTTAGCTCTACATAAATCAACACATGACATATGTATAAACTCAAGGCCCAAAATACAACATTCTTAAACATGCATCATAATAGTGCAAGTATAGGTTCAAATATGTCTTTAGTTGGCAATGTCATAAAGTTACACATAAATCAAAACGAATTAGGAGGAATTAGAATAGGAATAATCAATTCCTAAACCTTTGGAGTGTTTTCCTTTTCAATGTAACACCCTCAAATTTACAGACCGATTTTTTCGCAAATTATTAAAACCATTATCATGGTAGAAAAATTTCTACCACGATACATCCAAGACAATATACCACAGGTCTTAAAATATCTAAAAAAAACAATTAGAACCATGAGGGACAGACATGATCCTCATAGCATGTTATTCAAATCAGATCATAAATCAAGAGGGACAGACATAATCCTCTTGGTCATATAAATACTTTTAATAAAAAGGATTAGAGTTTACATGCTTCACAAAGAAGATATGTCCTAAGTTGGCACAAGATACATTGTATAATCTAAAATAAGAGGCAACGTAAAAGATGGTGTCTCATACACCACAGTTACACCTCTGGTGCTTTCTCGGCCGGACTCGCTCCTGTAAAAATATTAACCACGGGGAATGAGACTTAAAAGTCCCAGTAACCAAAAATTAATATGTAATGATGCATGCGGATGTAACTAATCATGCGATTGCTAAGTGGGCACACAAAACATTTAACCGAACAATACTTTCAAACAAACCGAACAAGTATTTAATTTGCATGACTGCACCTTATATCCTCCTTTCGCCATGCTCGGACGCCAAATCACCCGGCCAAAGGTGAGTTGGACCAAGCGACACGCCACTCATTGGGTCCAATGAGGGCTTACCACGTGGTAATAATTAACCGAACAGAAATTCCCATTAACACCATACATTAAAATACCCTGACAAGTCATGCATCATTCAAATATCCAAACAGGAATATATCCGAACAATAATATCTCATCATGATAAACAAAAATAAATTTTTAACCCACTTGGCAATAATTTCAAACAAGTATATACAGTATTTATTTTCAATAATTCATAATTTTTCCAAACAACAAAACAACACATAACCATTCACAAACACACTCATCACAACACATTAATAATGGTTACCTTGTGTCTTGAATAACAAGTTCCCCTTCACAACTCCTTTTTCACCACTATCTTTGTCAATATAATCTACATAATTATTTCACAATACTATATATTAATTTTACATTAAAATAAATAACTCTAATTTAAAGAGTTAGAAAGTCTTAAATCTATAGTCCATATTAACACTAATTTAAGATTTATGCCTCATTTAACTTCCCAAATTCTTTTCTAAAATTCTCGTACCCTAATGAACTATTTTTTTTATCCTCAATTCACTTCTAGTATCACAATTTCATCCTTCTACATTCTAAAAATTCATCCAAAAATAAATTAAAAATTTTAGAATTATCCTGAAGCCTCAAATCACCTTTCTATAACCTCAAAAATACCTATTCATACTTAAATAAATATTTAATAATCATAGATTTATCCCTACATCTCAGATTCCACATAAATTCAACCATATAGATCTAGATTTTAACTCAAAAATTCTTAAACATGAGTTTCAACCTCAAGAAAATATTCTATAATATTTACTATATCCCTAAGAATTTTAACCTATATTTTTAATCCATCATATCATCAGATTAACTATCCTATAGAAAAATCCTAATCAAAATATTTACTCTATCCTACAAAATAATCATATCACTAGAAAGCTAATATTATTTAGAAAATAACTATAAAATTAATTTTGTAATTAAATAAATTTTTAAATGCTAATCTAAACAGGAAAGTTAGAACATACCTGAAGAAAAAAGAAAATAATCCCCCCTTGCGAGAAAACGCCGAGCAACGTGAGAGGAAGAGAGAAAAATAATATAAAAATGGGATTGTGAGTCCCAAAATTATATTAAAAAAAACTATAGGTTTGAATTTAATTATTCAAACCTTTGGGCCCAAAGTTGCAATTTTTCTAAATTGCATCTTAGCCTCTCATGCTTCCTAATGCACACACCCCCTCCTTTTTATACATGAAGGCACCTCTTCTCTTCCCTCATCTAACCAATGTGGGACTTAGAAACAACAACCTTCCACCCCCCCTTTTTTTTGTTCCTTCTACCTTCTCTTTTTTTTTAACACACACATAAAAAAAATTATTTATGTATTATATCTTAACTAAATATTGCTTATGTGGTTTTAAATTTAAATTTTTAAATTCATAATTAAATACCTAATCATAATATTATTTCTAAATAACCTCAAATAATATAAATTCCTATTATTATCATTTTTTTCCTCAAAACCTAAATTCCACAATTTCTTTATTATATAAAAATCAGGATGTTACAATTCTCCCCTCCTTTTAGAAATTTTGTCCTCAAAATTTAATAGATAAGCTTAGAAACTATGTACCTAAGCAAATAAATGTGGATAATCTCGCCTCATACTCTCCTCGGTCTCCCAAGTAGCATCACCTAGGGCTCCACCCTTCCAAATCACCTTCACGAGTCGGATGGTCTTATTGCGTAGTTGTTTGTCCTTAAAGTCCTCAATTCGCTCCGGTTCGGATCTAAAGGTCAAATTCTCCCTCAATTCTACTTCTTCAGGTTCAATAACATGGGAGGGATCCGGGTTGTACTTCTTCAACTGTGATACGTGGAACACATTATGGATACCTGCAATCTGTGGAGGTAATGCAACTCTATATGCAGTAGATCCAATTCGCTCCAAGATCTCATACGGGCCCATAAATCTAGGTGTCAATTTCTTTGCCTTAATGGATCTACCAATGCCTGTCACTGGAGAAACCTTCAAAAATACATGATCTCCTACTTCAAACTCTAACGGCCGTCTCCTCTTATCAGCATAGCTCTTCTGTCGGCTCTGAGCGGTTAGCAATTTTTGCTTAATCATTGCAATCTTCTGGGTGGTTTGCTCTACAATTTCTGGACCAATGATACTCCTCTCACTTAATTCTGTCCAACATAAAGGCGATCTACACTTCCTTCCATACAAGGCCTCATAAGGCGCCATCCCAATACTAGAATGATAGCTGTTATTATAAGCAAATTCAGCTAATGGCAAATGATTATCCCAACTACCTGGTAGTTCAATGGCACAAGCTCTCAACATGTCCTCCAAAGTCTGGATCGTCCTCTCTGTTTGTCCATCTGTTTGGGGGTGGTATGCGGTGCTAAAACTCAGTCTGGTACCCATAGCCTTCTGTAGCGCACCCCAAAAGTTTGAAGTGAACCTTGGGTCACGATCTGACACAATTCTAGAGGGTATACCATGAAGTCTAACTATCTCCTTAATGTATATCTCAGCAAATTTCTCTAATGTAGAGGTAAACTTGATCGCCAAAAAGTGAGCTGATTTGGTGAGTCGGTCTACTATCACCCAAATAGCATCCTTACTCGAGGGTGTTCTTGGCAGTCCAGTGATGAAATCCATAGAAATATCATCCCATTTCCACTTTGGAATATCTAACGGTTGCAGTGTTCCAGCTGGCTTCTGATGTTCTATCTTTATCTTCTGACACGTTAAACATCTAGAAACAAATTCAGTTACATCTTTCTTCATTCCTGGCCACCACCAACCTCGCTTCAAATCATGGTACATTTTAGTTATACCGGGATGAATTGTATATTTGCTCCTATGAGCTTCTTCTAAAAGGATATTCCTCAATCTTGGATCATTAGGTACACAAACTCTACCTTTATACTTCATCACTGTGTCCTCAGAGATGGTAAAATTTGGGGCCTTACCTACCACTATCTCCTTCCTTATATTCCTTAAGTAGTCATCACTTGCTGTGAGACTCTGAGATCTTCCCAGAATTTGCTCTCAAAGTCTGCTACCTGGAGTGCGGCCATTTGATGTTCAATCACATCTACTGGAACATCATGAAAACTGTTCCATAAATGATATTCATGAACCATCAAATGTGCAGCATGAATAGTCTTTCTACTTAAGGCATCAGCTACCACGTTAGCCTTACCCGGATGGTAATGTAATTCAAAGTCATAATCCTTTAGAAATTCCATCCATCGTCGCTGCCTCATATTAAGCTCTTTTTGATCAAATAAATACTTCAGGCTCTTATGGTCACTGAAGATTTGAAACTTAGATCCATACAAGTAGTGTCTCCATATCTTCAGAGCAAACACAACTGCAGCTAACTCCAAATCATGAGTAGGGTAATTTTCCTCGTGTGGTCTCAACTGTCTGGAGGAATAGGCAACCACTCGGTCATTTTGCATCAAAACACATCCTAAACCCTTTAAAGAAGCATCAGTGTACAGAGTGTACGGCACCACAGGGTCAGGAATAGTCAATACTGGAGTAGTGGTTAACCTCTTTTTCAATTCTTGGAAAGCAGCTTCACATTTGTCAGTCCAAATAAATGGGGCATCCTTCTTAGTCAGCTTAGTTAAGGGCATCGCAATTTGCGAAAATCCCTTAATAAAGCGACGATAATAACCTGCTAGACCTAAAAAGCTTCGTATCTCTGTAACAGATTTTGGCTGTTCCCACTTCATCACTGCATCAATCTTGCTAGGATCCACCGCAACTCCATCTCTGGACACAACATGGCCCAAAAACTTTACTTCTTGGAGCCAAAATTCACACTTGCTTAATTTGGCATAAAGCTTATGTTCCCTCAAAACTTGCAAGACGATTCTTAAATGTTCACCATGAGCCTCCTCATCCTTTGAATAAATAAGAATGTCATCAATAAACACTACTACAAACTTATCTAAATAGGGTCGAAAGATCCTATTCATGTAATCCATGAATACCGCAGGAGCATTCGTAAGTCCAAACGGCATCACCATGAATTCATAATGCCCATATCTCGTCCGAAATGCTGTCTTAGGTATATCCTCTGCTCTCACTCTCAATTGGTGGTACCCTGACCTTAAGTCAATCTTTGAGAAAACTGCGGATCCCACAAGCTGATCCAGCAAATCATCGATTCTCGGAAGTGGATATTTGTTCTTGATGGTTACTTTGTTCAATTGTCTATAATCAATGCACAATCGGAGGCTTCCGTCCTTCTTCTTTACAAAAAGGACTGGAGATCCCCAAGGTGAAACACTCGGTCTGATGAAACCCTTCTCAAGTAGCTCTTCGATTTGCTTTTTCAGTTCCGCTAACTCTGAAGGGGACATCCGATAAGGAGCCTTAGAAATTGGCCCTGTACCGGGTACCAATTCAATTGAGAACTCTACCTCGCGCTTTGGGGGTAAACCGGAGACTTCGTCTGGAAATACATCCGCAAATTCTTTGACAATTGGGATATTCTTCACGCCTTCATCAATCTCAGCTTGGATAGAGAAGAAAACCATGTAGGCCTGGCAACCCTTCTTCATACATCTATCAACTTGCGCCGCCGACAAGAAAACATGATCTTGAGTCTCGACTGGGGTCACCGACAAAGAAGATAAAGACACACTCCTCTCTCTACAATCTAGGATAGCACCATTTGCAGCCATCCAATTCATTCCCACAATTACATCCATACCTCTCAGTGGTAGGATAATTAAGTCCATAGTTGTTTTCCTATTTTTAAACTCGACTACTAGGTTAAGGCATGCCTTAGCGGTCCTCACAGATTCTCCCGCAGGAGTAGACACATTCATATCAAAAGGTAAAATACACACAGGCAAATCAAGGTTCTTTACACAAGTTTCAGAAATAAAAGAGTGTGTAGCACCCGAATCAAATAGTGCAACAATATCATGATGAAGGATTTTGATGTTACCTCTAATGGCATCTGGGGAGTTCATGGTGTCCTGAGTAAGAGCAAACACACGACCAGAGACAGTAGGATGTTGGGAAGGGTTCTTCATATTTGAGCCCTGGTTGTCCCCACAAAACTTTGCAATGTGACCGGGTTTCCCACAAATGTAACAGACCCAGCACTGTCCGAAATGACGACGCCCGCATTTAGTGCACTGTTGAGAGCTCGCTGTACTCGGGGCAGGGGTAGATACTGTTGGGCTCCTCTGTGACCCGTGATAACTACTATGATAGCTCCTCTGTCCTTGGCCCCTTTGAAATGGACCCTTCTGCCTTCCTTGGTTCCATGAGCTACTCGAACCCTGATGGTTTTTCTTCATAATGCCTCCGGTGGGTCGAGGGTAGGTTGGGGGTCTACTATATGAATAACCCCTCTTCTCTCTCTCAACCTCCTTCTTACTGCGAGCTACTACTTGTAGTTTTATGCACATTTCATCATAATCTCGGATATCTAGATGAGCCAATTGTTCCCTCAATTCTGGTCTAGCCTTCTCCAATAAGCGCTTAGCCTTCCATTCGGAATCATCCCTATACTGCAGGTACGTGGAGTATCTAGATAACTCCTGAAACTTAGCAATGAATGTGTCCTCATCGAGGTTCCCTTGCTTAAAGGCATGGAATTCCGCTTCCTTCTCAGACCTTAACTCTGATGGAAAGTAATGCCTGAATAATTTTTCCTTGAATTCCTCCCAGGTGAGTGTAGAATCATCCCTGGGCCCTGCTGTCTCCCACCAATCTCTTGCTCCTTTCACTAGGAGCACTAATGCTACTTGTACTTTTTGATTGCTGGTGCATGTGACTACTCGAAAGATGGATTCGAGTCTCTTCACCCATTCCTCTACCACGGATGGTTTAAGGTTACCATCAAACGTAGGAGGGTTAAACTTCCTAACAGTTTCCCACACATCAGTAATGGTCGGTGGGGCTCTCTGTTCCTCCTGCCTAATTTCTTTCCTTCTAGACTCATGATCTCTCAGAGTGGCAGGATGTGAGGAACTGCCTTCCCCCACATGACTCTCAACATGAGCCCTATCTCCATTTTCAGTTACCTTTTGCCTCTTTAGCTCCGTCAACTCTTGTTCGTATCCTTGAACCTTGTCTGTTAATGTTTTTACAAGCATTCTTAATTCCGCCAAGTCAGGCTCCTCATTTGGCAGTGGCGGTGGCAGGTGCTCATGTTGGAATCCTGAGTTACCACGAGTAACAGGCATTTTCTCTCCCCTCCTAAAGGATACAAGATATAAATAATAAAATTAGCCTAGCTATATCATGGCCATACAATGAGAAGCACCATAACAATGTATATTGCCAACCGACTATATGCTCTGATACCAATATGTAACACCCTTAAATTTACAGACCGATTTTTCGCAAATTATTAAAACCATTATCATGGTAGAAAAATTTCTACCACGATACATCCAAGACAATATACCACAGGTCTTAAAATATCTAAAAAAAAACAATTAGAACCATGAGGGACAGACATGATCCTCATAGCATGTTATTCAAATCAGATCATAAATCAAGAGGGACAGACATAATCCTCTTGGTCATATAAATACTTTTAATAAAAAGGATTAGAGTTTACATGCTTCACAAAGAAGATATGTCCTAAGTTGGCACAAGATACATTGTATAATCTAAAATAAGAGGCAACGTAAAAGATGGTGTCTCATACACCACAGTTACACCTCTGGTGCTTTCTCGGCCGGACTCGCTCCTGTAAAAATATTAACCACGGGGAATGAGACTTAAAAGTCCCAGTAACCAAAAATTAATATGTAATGATGCATGCGGATGTAACTAATCATGCGATTGCTAAGTGGGCACACAAAACATTTAACCGAACAATACTTTCAAACAAACCGAACAAGTATTTAATTTGCATGACTGCACCTTATATCCTCCTTTCGCCATGCTCGGACGCCAAATCACCCGGCCAAAGGTGAGTTGGACCAAGCGACACGCCACTCATTGGGTCCAATGAGGGCTTACCACGTGGTAATAATTAACCGAACAGAAATTCCCATTAACACCATACATTAAAATACCCTGACAAGTCATGCATCATTCAAATATCCAAACAGGAATATATCCGAACAATAATATCTCATCATGATAAACAAAAATAAATTTTTAACCCACTTGGCAATAATTTCAAACAAGTATATACAGTATTTATTTTCAATAATTCATAATTTTTCCAAACAACAAAACAACACATAACCATTCACAAACACACTCATCACAACACATTAATAATGGTTACCTTGTGTCTTGAATAACAAGTTCCCCTTCACAACTCCTTTTTCACCACTATCTTTGTCAATATAATCTACATAATTATTTCACAATACTATATATTAATTTTACATTAAAATAAATAACTCTAATTTAAAGAGTTAGAAAGTCTTAAATCTATAGTCCATATTAACACTAATTTAAGATTTATGCCTCATTTAACTTCCCAAATTCTTTTCTAAAATTCTCGTACCCTAATGAACTATTTTTTTTTATCCTCAATTCACTTCTAGTATCACAATTTCATCCTTCTACATTCTAAAAATTCATCCAAAAATAAATTAAAAATTTTAGAATTATCCTGAAGCCTCAAATCACCTTTCTATAACCTCAAAAATACCTATTCATACTTAAATAAATATTTAATAATCATAGATTTATCCCTACATCTCAGATTCCACATAAATTCAACCATATAGATCTAGATTTTAACTCAAAAATTCTTAAACATGAGTTTCAACCTTAAGAAAATATTCTATAATATTTACTATATCCCTAAGAATTTTAACCTATATTTTTAATCCATCATATCATCAGATTAACTATCCTATAGAAAAATCCTAATCAAAATATTTACTCTATCCTACAAAATAATCATATCACTAGAAAGCTAATATTATTTAGAAAATAACTATAAAATTAATTTTGTAATTAAATAAATTTTTAAATGCTAATCTAAACAGGAAAGTTAGAACATACCTGAAGAAAAAAGAAAATAATCCCCCCTTGCGAGAAAACGCCGAGCAACGTGAGAGGAAGAGAGAAAAATAATATAAAAATGGGATTGTGAGTCCCAAAATTATATTAAAAAAAACTATAGGTTTGAATTTAATTATTCAAACCTTTGGGCCCAAAGTTGCAATTTTTTCTAAATTGCATCTTAGCCTCTCATGCTTCCTAATGCACACACCCCCTCCTTTTTATACATGAAGGCACCTCTTCTCTTCCCTCATCTAACCAATGTGGGACTTAGAAACAACAACCTTCCACCCCCCCTTTTTTTTGTTCCTTCTACCTTCTCTTTTTTTTTTAACACACACATAAAAAAAATTATTTATGTATTATATCTTAACTAAATATTGCTTATGTGGTTTTAAATTTAAATTTTTAAATTCATAATTAAATACCTAATCATAATATTATTTCTAAATAACCTCAAATAATATAAATTCCTATTATTATCATTTTTTCCTCAAAACCTAAATTCCACAATTTCTTTATTATATAAAAAATCAGGATGTTACATTCAACACCCAAGCTAGAGCATATAAAATATTAAGAGAAAGGAGTGAGTACAATTACTTAGTAGCTAAGGTATGTCTATCCTATGTAATTGTATATTAATTGATATCTAGCATATTTAATGAATGCATGAACATAATATCATGTTGTAAACATGAGCAATTCATTTTATGAACAATGCACATGATGACAATACTAAAAATTATGTAATAATGACACAATCAAATATCATGACTTGCCACAAATTTAACAACTATGTGATCCATAGGATAAAATGCATGATCAAACTATTCTTATATCTTCCTTATACCTTTCGACTATATTTGTGAGTTATATTTCAAATAGGACTCTGTCCTTGTAAATAAACTATCCAAACTTATCAATCATGAAGAGTGACTTGGTCAGAGATCACTACACTCACTGTCATACTATAGCTTCTCCTATTTTTAAATCTCTGGGTTTTCATAAATCATAAGTTAGTCTCTTTGACAAACAAGTGGAGATAATTAGGTTCCTTTACAAATAATGAGACAGTCTTTCCATAAACAGTAAGATAAGACTACCCCCCAATTCTAATGATTGATAGCTGTTAACACATGAATTTTATCTACTCCTTCCTACAAGCAAACTATTGCCAAAACAATCATCCAATACCTCATGCTCACATACATATACATGCTTCTAAATCACAGTGACCAACTTTTTATTTTAGATCATATGATAGGCTAAAGTATGTGAGCATCATAGGTAATTCTTCTTATCAACATATATCACATGCTCTTAGTCATAAATTTTCACAAAACATTTCATCACTTTTCTCATGTACTTGACATCATGCTAGTACAATAACACAATCATCTCATACTTAATCACATCACATTAACAACTCAATTGGTTAAAAAATCTTGTGTTCAATTTGCACATATTTATAATCATGTAATTCAATCATTTGTGTCAAATAATTCATTTTTAAGAGCATAAATCAATTAACAAATAACTACATAAAAAATACTTCTCTCATTTTCCTTAAACATTTAAGTTGTTAAAAGTTACCCCTCTACTAATGCTTCTAAAGCTTGATCTCAAGCTCAATGCATGAATTATTAATCTACAATTAATCATATTCAAAACCATTAACATCATCATTTAGGCAACTTCAACTTTCCATTTCAATCCCTTCAAATGCCCACAGCCCTTATTTCTTGCATTTAAGCTCATCTATTAAGTTTATTAACTTTCATTAATCTCAACTAACTTCATTAAACTCTTGGCTAACCATTAATGACATTTAAACTTTCCCAACCACTTTATTAAATGTTAAAATTCAGCCATAAATTCTCCTCAATCACCAAAGATGAGCATGGCCTTCAATCTTAAGTTTAGATAGCTCAAAAACCTCTTATTAACTCAATTTAAGTCAATGGGCTTGAGCCCATAGCCAATACATATGAAATTCAACTCCTATCAATAAATCCTAAATTAAAAACTTGAGAAAAATAGGACAGGGATGAAGAAGAAGGTCTATAAGACTTACTTTAGAAGTTTAATAGCAGTAAAACACCTTAAAAACCTTTGAAAATGGCAGCTATAGCATAGCTCTCCAAGTTCTCTTCATTCTCTCCCTCTTTTCTCTTTTAATTTCCAAACTAATGCACGTTTCTCTTATTAGAACTATGAGTCATGCACTTGGCATGTGGCATAGGGAGCCATATCCATACTTGAAGGGTTTATGTGTTGTGGTAGATGCTGCACATATAAACTCTACCTAATTACTAGTTTTTAATAAAAAAATTATTTATTTGTATAAATAAATACTTAATCTTGAAATGAGAAAGAAAATTAAAACTGAATAAAATTTATATGTGTATATATATATACTAAGGGCAAGAAGATTTGCTTTATTCACTAAATCCTAGACAAATTTTTCATATGAAATCTAATATTATTTTTATAAAAAGACTTATTTTATGGATTATGTATTGTTATAGACACATGGTAGATAGTATGATATCTCAGAGGAATTTATATAATATGTCTCTATCTATTTGTATTTGGAATATAGATATATTTAATTCATACTAAACATGTAAATAATACTAATACTAATCTTTTTTTTTATTAAACGTGTCCATAATATAGAAATTTAGAAAGAAATAATTTAAAGGATAATCATATAATTCATATCAGATAATCATCATAATATTAATATTGCATCCATCGTAATTACATCGTAGTCCCAAAAATCATATATAATCAAGTAGTGAACCTAAG
The DNA here is from genome assembly GCF_029017545.1 of Prosopis cineraria. Taxonomy (NCBI): domain Eukaryota; kingdom Viridiplantae; phylum Streptophyta; class Magnoliopsida; order Fabales; family Fabaceae; genus Prosopis; species Prosopis cineraria. The sequence continues at coordinate 24,637 of NW_026556745.1, forward strand.
CCATTTTATTCCATATAGTATTAGTATCTATGAATCTAAGAGCTATGCTGGTTCATATTAGTGTCTTCAAAAGACTTCAAGAAGTCTTCATTCGTGTCAATGTAAATCACAGGAGAAGCTGACACCCGCGCTAGTGGCACTAGAAAGTCTTTTAGTGGAGGAATATCATACTGAGCTTTTGATGGATTGTAGAATTCATAAAATAGTGGTGGAGTAACTGGAGTTGGTGGTGAAGGTTGATAGAAAGGTACATTAACAGTATTGTGAATACTTATATTATAAATAACTGAGAAACTCCCCATCCTAGGAACATGAAGAGTATCCCATTCAATTTGAACTAATATTTTAGTTAGTGGCATTTGAACATTATGCAATAAGGTGAGTGATATAAAAGATTAAAGTTTAACTAATAATGTTTTGCTGCTTATTAAGCAAAAAATATTTTCATCCCTGCATCAGAAATATATGTGAGTATGCAATGGAAAATTATAAGCATCCAAATATAGCACTAAGCATAACCAGGGCATCCCCCAGTATGGATCCATATAATAAATCTTACCCCATTTTCACTTAGATTGAGGTTTTCTCAAGGATGCTAGCACACATCAATATAATTTTCTTTGCATAATCTCATATAAATTCTCTTTTTCTTTTTAATAGAATTTAATATTAGAAAATCTATAATTTAATTTACAAGTATAATAAAATATAAATAGTACAAATTAAGTATGAAATAAAGCGAACATGACTTTTATTGAAAAATGATATAATCATGTGCAATAATATAATTCTTTAGTCCATAATAATGATTACAAGTATTGTAATTTTTTTGTGTGTGTGTGTGTGTAGATAGAAATTGAAGACACTGATACGCATAGACAAGTCATTATGTATGCATATTGATAAAGTTGGGATGATGGGCACATATATTAAAGAATTTAGCATTACAAAAATCATGCTTTAGTAGCAAATGAAACCCATAGCAAAAATAGAATACCTCACTTTGATTATTATTAATAAAACATGAACTTCCAAGTATATTGTTGGACCTACATGTAAGTTCTCAAATTCAACATTTGTTCTAATAAAGTTGAATAAAATATTGAATGAATAAAGGCCTATGCATTCCTACGTACACATATAGTAGTTTTATATATAAAAATAGTAAATGTATGCTTTTATAAAATATTTGAAATAGTATAAAATATAGGACATATCACTCAGTAAAAGAGACTCTTACCTTTCTTGATCTTTAACTTTTACTCTGATCTTTTGTTAATTCTCTTAGTAAAATTCCTATTGTCTCTTTTAAGGAAAGAAGGATATATATAGTGAACAGTAAATTTCTAAATGCAATGTATTTATTAAATTGTCCTACTTGTCATGCTTATCTCTTATTTTCTTTTTTACCAAGTCTACTCAATTATTATTCATATGTATTAAATTACCCTATTTGTCCAACTTATCTTTTATTTTCTTTTCTCCAAGTATTGTCAATCTTTATCCATTCATTTCCTCTTCTCTTGATATACGCATTTCCTCATTTTATTTAGTTAATTATTATTTTATTTGTTTTAAAGATATTTATTTATATCTCCTTATTCCTTCACTTACTAATACACTTCTTTTTAGGAGTATATGCACAAATGTGAAATAGATCCAAAGTTAATTAAAATATTAATATTATATATGTATGTATGTATGTATGTATGTATGTATGTATGTATGTATGTATGTATGTATTAGGATATTATAGCACATGTCACGGCAGATGGCACAGTAAGCTTCCCCTTTATATTCAGGACCTTGTGCCATGATGAATGATATGCCAGCCACGATGCATGGCACAGAGTAAAATATATCTTTTATCTAATTACAATTAGTTAGAAATCATTAAGGTAATCAAAGGTCTAATCCTAAAAGGATTATCAAGTTTGTAATTTGTAAAAATGAAATCTCAAGTTTGCATAACTTAAAATAGATCAAAATCACTTATTAAACTTTTAATCAAAGTAAATGTTTCAGAAGCATGAAAAATCTCATAGGAGTGAAATAACTCAAAAATAGTTGAAAAGTGTCAAAAGCTAAAAAATAGAGTAGTGTGCTGCCACAGCTAATTCCATAAGCTGTGATATAGGTGCCATGCACTGCGATGTGTTGCACATTATTAGACAGCATTTCTGCTATCATTTGATAACAAATTCGAGAAACTTTTGACTTGCCTTAATTCTACGTCCGATGTTCTAATAAGGTGATTTAAGTGTCTAGGAAAAGCTTTTTTTATAAACTAGCTAATAGGATGTGTTGTACTTTCAAATTAAGTCACACAAGAAAGTTAAACACCTAAACACATTTTTAATCATTTTCACAACTCAAAGATGTCCAAAACCCCACATAAGTGCCAAATGTCAATCCTTACACTCAGACCATACTTCATGGATTTGGAACTACTGGTACAACATACCACAAGCATATTTACATCACAATATCAAATTTTTACTCCTCAACCCCTTAATACCAAAAACAGAAGGGGGAGGCATTAGTATTACATTTCACAATAATTCTTTAATAACATGATTAAATCAACCTTACTATACTTGCACTAGTATTTTGATCTTATTAAACACTCAAACAATTGACAAACAACATCCCAAGACCTAAAATACATTCTCAAAAATCATAAACATCAATAAGTACAAATATATGCAAAATGTAACGTAACTAGCAATAACTTAATCATTACACAATATAAATAAATTAAAAAGGCATTATAGTAGAAATACTTAAATTCCTAAGCCTTCAAAGCCTTTTTCCTTTTCACACCTAAGATAGAGTCTATAAAATATTAAAATTGAGGGATGAGTCTAACTATTCAATAACCAAGGTGTAACATCTTAAAATTTTAAATTAAAATTTTTTAGTGTTTCTAAAGGTATTTTGGTCAATTTAGATAAATTATTAATTAATGACATTTATGGGAGACTAATATAGTTTTTAAATTCTTAGACAGAATTAAAAGAAGGCTGGGTTGATGTTTGAGCGGGCCATGGCAAAGAGAGAAGTTTAAATTATGGTGGGACTTTTTATGCCATGCGCCGTGGTGAACATGTCAATGCGCTGCGCATATATGCAAAATTTATACTTATCAGTTCATGAAAACAAACTTAAAATTAGAAGTAGGCTAAAGAAATTTGCGAGGAGGTAATGGGAAACAACTAGTATCTGCTAGGGCATGATCTTTAGACCATTTTAGATGCATTTAAAGCTTGAATCATTATTAGATAAGCTTCCATTTCCTTCCCCTCTCCATTTTATGTGAAAATTTTGACTTTTAGGGCAATAGAGGCTTTGATCTCATTTCCTTGGGTTTAGACCGAACCCATTAGCTTATTTAAAGTCTTGGAGAGTTAAATCAAGCCTCTAATCCTAAATTTATGAGTCTTATGGTGATTTAAAATTTTTATTGAGGGTTTAGATGAACCTTATGCATAATTTGAGAATTTTTGGATAATGTGGATAATTGGATAGTGATTTTAGTATGTTAGGATATTTAATAGGATGGTTAGAATGCTTGAAACTTGTTGATGTTGTTAAATAAGAAATTTGAGTATTATGGGTACCTAAAACCTAGAGCATTCAAGGTTTATCCAAAGTGATAATTGATAACTATTGCTTAATTGTGTATATTGAGTGTTGATCGAGCCTTAGCTTGTGTATAGAATGTTTAGAGCTAATATTGAACCACGGTAACCCTTTTGTATAACAAAAGAGTTGAGGTAACAGAATAATTTATACTATTTGGTTATATTGCTTAACTGTTTGTGAGTAGATATATTAAATTTGATACTTAAGATTTGATAACCTTACATATTACGAAATGTGATTTTATACATGAAAAACTTTTTGTAAACGATGAGAATGGTGAAAGTTTATATGAACTGGTTAAGAAATTTGAAATGTATGTGTTATAGATGATGAGTGTGAGCATGATTATGTTAAGAGATGAGAGTTCACTCGTAGGAAGGAGTAGTGGAAGTCCATATGACATGTATCTTCTTAGTGTCTAGTGAGGTATGATATTGGAGATTTTCTCCTTAATATTCATGAAGGATATGACATTAGAGAGTAATGCTCCTTAGCATCAGTGATGCAGTGTTGGAGTAACAACACCCCAATTTGTGTGTGATAAGGGGAGACTATAGTCCAAATGTGGGATAGGATACCTTTGGCTGAGTGATCCTATCACTAAAAGTGAGCTCAGACCATTGTGAATGTGTACTTAATTCAAGAGTCTATGATTTTAGTCAAGGTAATATGGAGGCTTGGATGGTATAATGATCATGCTAGTGGTAAATGACTTGTGTTTATGGAAAGTAATTGTTGAATTTACTAAAGTGGCAATATAAATTTACTATAAAAAATTTTATGTTGTAATATGTTAAAAGTGTGTTTTAATGCTTAATAGCTTTACTCCCATATAGTTGTGCATGTTAATTAATAGTAGTAAATTATTTTGTTATTGAAATATTTATCTTACCCCATTGTTATATTTTACAGATAAGGGCTCTGGTAGGGGTAAAGGAAAGGAAGGGGTGACTGAAGAGTAAAGAGAATTATTATATAGCTATTTTCTTTCCTCTTTTTTAGGTTTATAATGAATATGCTATATTATAATGCCAACTTAGGAGCATTTCATTTGTTTTGGTAATATCTTGTATGAGGATTTGTGGAATGTGTGCGTATCTTAGCTTAAGTCTATAGTGATTGTGATTGAATGAGTGTGCTCAGCTAAGATACTCGTACAAGTGATATAATTGTAATGATTCATGTGTCAAAATAACCAAAATGATATTTGTGTTAAGTTTCATCCACTCCTTTGTGTTATTATGTATTGAAGGTTTGATAGTTATTTTGAGTATGAATGCTTATTTACGTGATATGATCGACTTATCATACTATGTGTGGTCTATTTGAGGTGGTTAAAATGATTCCATAGTTAATGGCATTTGGTAGTGTGTTTTAGACATCTTTGAATGTGTTTTGAGGTGAAAATAAATTATTTTGGGTTTGAATGTTTATCTTTTTAATGGTTGATTATTTGAGTATGAGACTGGTGCCATTAGTTAAAGGGTTCGAAGAGCTTCATGTAGACACTTGAATCGCTCAAATCAAACGTTGGATGACAAAATGGCATGCTCTGAAATTTCAGAATGCTATCATCATAGCAATCTGTTATCATGACAGTAAGTGCATGCCACGACGTAAATGCCTTCTGAGGGATTCGTCCCTTTATGCCATCCGTTGTGGTGGGTGTGGGCTATGCTATAATGGATGAGCCAGATTTTGAAATTTTTTAGATTGTTTCAGCTTGTTTTTAAGTACTGTTGATTTTTCATACTTCTATTATCATTTTTGATTGATATTAAATTTTAATTGGAGTTCAAACAATATTTTAAAAAGGATTTTCTTGAGATCCCATTATTCTAAACTAATTATCTTTTTAAAATCCTTGGGTTATGATAACTTTTGCTTGGGATTTTATCTAATTCTAGTTATCACAAGAATATGTAAGAGTGTTGTCCTGGTAATGTCAAGGCGAACATTATATAAGGTATACCTACCCTATGCAATTATATATCAATTGATCTAAATAAATAGAGTGAGTTGATTACTCAAAACATTCAATGACAGGTGACATGAGATATAATTCTATAATTCATTTCACTTCTATATATCTCATCTCAAATCACAGAATGCATTGCCATGAGACACGCAAACATGTGATAATGACCTAATTCATTAATTTCTTACTCGTTATCACAATTCAGACAACTATATGACAATGATAGATTCACTATCATGACTTGTCACAAACTTAATAACTATGTGACATGTCGGATAGATACATATGCATGATTAAACCATCCATCTACTAAAAGTGTGGGCTATAATATCAAACAAGGCTCCATTTGTGTAACTAGACTATTGAAGCTCACCAACTATGAGGCGACCTGGCTAAAGATCACAACACTCATTCTCGGACTACGGTTTCCTCCACTCTCAAATATATAGGGAATCATGTACCCTAAGCTAACCTCCTTAATAAACAGGTAGAAATAGTTAGGTTCTAGTCCTTCGATAAACTATAGGACAGTCCCTGACAGACAATAGGGTAAGGCTATGCCTTTATGCATTGGAAGGCAATAGTATATACCATATGGATTTTATTTACTCCTTTCCTTAAGTAAACTTCTGCCAACTGATCATGCACTGTATGATGCTTACTCTTTTCATATTTATTTACTCAATGATAATATGTTGAGCTCACACTATGACATTATCCAAGTGAGCATTAACGTCATATTCACAACTCTTTCCACTTCAATCCTCAAATTTTACAACACAATTGACTTACTTATTTAGCCACGCACATCATATTCACATATCAATGTAACCACATTATCAACAATATCACATATTGCACACTTCACATTCTAACACATAGTTATAGTTTCAAAAATCATTAGAATTTAGAATTTAATATCACTATTCAATTTGAATAGGATTCATATAATATCACAGGGCTCATGGCATACTTGCACATTTACAAATTCAATCACGCATACAATTAAACATACTTTCACATTCAAACTCATTAACAAACAATTACCCATGATAGGGTTCCCTCGATTATCTCAAACATTTAAAAGGTTAAAAGTTTATCCTTAGTATAGGCTTTCAAGCTTGTTTTCCCAAGCCAAAATGGTGTCCAAATGATTAATCTTCAATCAATCAAGCTCGAATTCATCAACATTGTCAAATACACACTTCCAACTCTCATTTTCTACTTATAAAATACCGATACCCTTATTTTTCATATTTAGATCTATCCATTAGGTTTATTAAATCTCTATTGCTCTCAATAGCTTCATAAGCTCTCACATTGTCATTAATGGCTTCCCACCAAGTTTATCTACCCTAATAAATGGCATTTCTGACCATTAATGAACATCAAACGACTAAAACGTGTTAAACTCCTTCACTTTAAATTTAAATACCTCAAACAACTCCTATTAACTCCATTGAGTAAATAGATTCGAACCTATAACCTATATACGATCGAAAGTCATCTCCCATTATTAAACCCTAACCAAAAACTTTAACAAAAAGGGTTGGGAAAGGAGAAAAATAAGTTAGGAACCTACTTTAGATTTAATAGCTTCAAAATGCCTCTAATA
>NW_026556746.1:0-31849 GCF_029017545.1 Prosopis cineraria
TAATAGATATATCATAAAGGGAATGGGCCTGGTATGTGAATCACTTGTTCAAATTTGTGGTCACACTATACAGATTGTCGCTTTTATGCTATAAATTATAGATTCAAATGTTATAATTGGGTCTGATTGGTTAGCCACACTTGAGCCACATGTAGCAGATTGTAGTCAAGCTTCCATCAAGTTCTTGCTGGGCAAAGAGTTTATTATGTTAGTGGGTTGTCAAGAAGCCTAATGTTCTGTAGCTCATTTTCATCAATTATAAAGGCTTCAAGAGACTTACTCAGTTAATGAGATATACTTCCTGTAACTGGTAATTAAGTTGATGACACATAAGTTATACTAGAGGTTTAATTCCTAACGAATTGGCAAAAATACTTCATCAATGCAGAAATTGTTTTTTGAAACCCTTATGATCTTCCTCCATCTAGATCGTGTGACCATTAGATAATGCTTCAACCTAGCACCAGTCTTGTGAAAGTTAGGCCTTATCATTATCCTTATAGTCAAAAAAACCAAAATTGAGCAAATAGTTGAAGAACTACTGTAAGATAGGTTCATTCAACCTAGCGTGAGCTCTTTTTCAGTACCAGTATTATTAGTAAAAAGAAGGATGGTTCGTGGCAAATTTGTCTTAACTTTCAAGCTTCAAATGAAGTCACTGTGAAGGACTCTTTCCCAATGCCCATAGTTGATGAACTGCTTGATGAGTTAAGAGGCTCTCAATAATTTTTTGAATTGGATTTATGTCCAAGGTATCACCAAGTCTAGATGTATGAAGCTAACCATAAGAAAATTGCATTTCAAACTCATCAAGGACTTTATGAATGGCTTATTATGCCTTTCAGTTTGAAAAATTCCTTTTCCACCTTTCAAGCTTTGATGAACTCTATGTTTAAACCTTATTTACGTAAATTAGTACTTTTTTTGATGACATATTGGTGTACAGTGCTTCTTAGTCCTGCATCTAAAGCATGTGGATCAGGTACTACAGACACTAACCTAACACTAGCTATTCATGAGACTACCTAAGTGTTCTTTCAGCCAAACACAAGTAGATTATTTAGGGCATGTGGCAAACTGTATAGCGCATAGCCATAGATCCGGTCAAGGTGATTGCAATACGAGAATGGTTGATCCTATAGAATGTGTCTCAATTAAGGGGATTCTTAGGTTTGGAGAGATATTACCATCGCTTTATTTATAAGTATGCTCAAATTGCAACACCCCTCACCAAACTTCTCTAAAAGGATAATTTTTATTAGACAGAGGAGACAACTAATGTATTTTCTACTCTTAAGCAAGCATTAATTGAGGCTCTAGTTTTGGCACTACGATTTTTCTATGCTTTTTGTTATTGAAACTGATGCTTCTTGGAGTGCCATAGAAGTTTTTTTAAGTCAGAATGGTCACCCGATTATATACTTTTCTAAATAACTATCACCAAGGGTGTAAGCTCAGTTTGCTTATGTACAACAATTATTTGCCATCACTCAAGTTATGGTGAAATTCAACCATTATCTTTTCAATCATCCATTCGTCATCAAGATAGATCAAGAAAGTTTAAAATATTTAGACCACTAAATACTACAAATGCTTCAACAAGAGTTGTATCTTCCCAAGAAATTGGGTTACAGATTTACAATAGAGTATCAACCTGAAAAGACCAACTTAGCAGCCAATGCGTTGTCTCGCATCACTTACATGGCTTTGCATCAGTTGCATTCATCTTTGTTTAAAGAAATATTAATAGCTACCCATCAGTCTCCTGCATTATAACAACTTTAAAGCCTAGTTGAAACTGAGCCCACTTCCCATCCTAACTACCATATATGGGATGGTGTTCTTATACTCTCATAATAGGATAGTTGTACCTCATGAGAACATAGCACTCATGAACCCTATATTGATTAAGTTTCATTCCTTTGCCTTTGGTGGATATGTGGATGCTTTAAGCACATTTCATTACCTCATGGAAAATGTTTATTGGTTGGGTATACAAGTATATTTAGACTTTTGTTCATAATTGTTTGATCTGTTAGAGAGCTAAGGTGGCCCAGGTGTCTCTAATAGGTTTATTGTGTTCTTTCCCTGGCACGTCAATATACAATAATCATGGTAATTATTGATCGGCTTTCAAACTATGCTCACTTTGCTCCTCTGAGAGCGAATGATACAAGTCAATAAGTTACTAAGATCTTTTCCAGAATGTGATCCGTTTTCATAGGATGCCTTGAATGATCATTTTTGATAAGGATAAGGTGTTTACTAGTTTGTTTGGCATGCTCTGTGTCATTTGCAAGGCATTCAATTGCAAATGAGTTTTGTGTATCACCTAGAGATGGATGGCCAATCTGAAGCTCTGAATCATAGTTTAGAGGTGTACCTGAGGTATTATGTTTATCAGTGTCCTTGACGTTGGTTGGAGTATCTACCATAAGCTAAATATAGTTACAACACCTCCTTCTATTTATCTATTAGCATGATACCATTTAAGGCGGTTTATGGCCATGAACTATCAATTCTCATTTGTGGTTATTCAGTGTCTGACACTGCTCCTAGTCTTCATACTTAATTAAGATAACGTGATGCCTGGCTTGCTTCTTTCAAACTTAATATTCAACATGCCCAGGCTCGCATGAAGTGCTATACAGATCGCCACTATCATGCGGAAGTCTTCAATGAAGATGATTTTGTATTCATAAAGCTTCAGCCTTATCACCAGCATTCGGTTCATTTCTGCCACTATCAGAAACTGGGTTTGAAGTTTTTTGGTCCCTTTAAGGTGCTGTAGTGCATTGGTGCTGTCACTTATTGTCTTGAATTGCCAATGCATGCCCGTATCTATCCTGTGTTTCATGTTTCTCTTTTGAAGTATTGTTATGGTTTAGTTGATTCAACTTATATACCTCTTTCACTACTCACTGATATTAAAGGTCTCATGATTCAACCACTTGAGGTTCTTCAGGTGCGAACTATCTAATGGGGAGGAGGTTGGAGCCCACAAGTTCTTATTCACTGGGATGGCTTGAATGAGCACATGTGGGAGGATGTTAAGTCACTTCTCTATGATTACCCATCGTTTGACCTTGGGGACAATGTCAAAACCATAGAGGGAGGTATTGTCACACCTCAACTTTAGATAGGTGAGCTAGCAAGTAATGTGGATGGTGATGAGCTGGTGTTTAATGCAAATGACATTGCACCTCAGTAGGTGATTTTAGAGGTACCATGCAAAAGAATTTGTGCTTGTAGAGTCACATGGAAAATACATGATGCACTTGATGGATTGAATAGTATTAAATGGGATAGGGGGTAATGATTAAGTTGTTAAGTTTGTTATGATTAGTCTCTCTTTTGCTATACTCTCTCCCCCCTAAACTTTTCTTTATGCTTCTTTCTCTCTGAGTCATTTTTCTACCCTGTTATTGTGGAATCTATGACTGTGGCTTACTGAATAATATAGAGAGTTGATCATATCTTGTTATTGCCATTTTGTGATTTGTGAGTTTGTGACAGGGGGCAACTTTAATATCTTCTTCTTCTTCTTTTTCTTCCATTGTCGGTCATTTTGTGCATATGAGTGTGTTCTATTGTTGTGTGTGAAGTTGCAAAATTTTATTCTAGCTATTCTAGCTGTCTATGTGGTGAAAGAAAGAAGAAATTTAAATTGAATTAGAAACATTTTTATGCTTGTGAGTGTGGATTGATATGCATGTGTGTGAAAATTCAGAATTTGAGTGTGTGTTCTGATGCTGCAGTGCTACTATAAGGACGAGACAATTCAAATATTAAGCTAGAAACTTATCTTAAAGCTTGATAATGATATACTCATGGGTTATAATTTTTGAGTTAAATTCATTGTTGATTTAATTGATTGGTATGGAAGATTTGGTTGGGATAAAGTTGGGAGAGACAAGTTGAGAGATGAAACTTGTAGAATGATGACTATAAAATGTTGTTAAAAGCCTTGTTAGAAGAAATTGAACTTGGTTTTGAATATTTTGAAATTTCTTGTGTCACACCCCAAAAATCAAGTGTGACCAGGAGGGAACATGGGTACAAAACTCACATCCCTTAAATCTTGATTAGAGAAACTTCTAGGTTAATACTTTGAACACATTAATAGGATGATTAATTTTTTTTTGCAATATTAAATTAGATATTCACTTTTAAAAGAAATATGAGGGTCTTACCTATAGTTTACATGGAACACCTAAGATCAAAGTCCAACATAAGTACAAAATTCAAAATTTCCTCAACTTAGGATTTGTCTAAAGTAATCCTTCTACTTCAACTCAGCAATAAAACTCTTCAATAGACACCTCAAGACACAAGTTTAACTATACCATCTGAGATCAAAAATATCTTTTCGAGTGAATAATGTCCCAATAATAAATAATTGAACATGAATAAAAGGAAAGTTTGAAACAATTATGCGATTCAAAGAGGCAACGATTTTCATAAAAATTTAAAAATCTTCGAAAATAAAAGAATTTTATAAAGTTTAAATAAAATCTTGAACTATTAAAATATCATATCAAATATTATTATCACTTAATTGCAAGAAAATAAATAAATAAAATAAATAATTGTAAATAGTTTACTAATTAAAAACCAATGGAATGTCAAACCATCAAATAATCAAATTTATATTATAGGGACTTATCAAAACAATTAACAAACATGGACACACAGTCCACGAGGGTAAATAACCAAACGCGGCTCTTGCCACGAAGACAAATGTGGACACACAATCTATAAGGGTAAGTAACCAAACACAGCTGAAGCCACGAAACAAATATAGACACATAGTCCACGAGGGTAAGTAATCAACACAGTTAAAGCTACAAAACAAACGTGAGTACGATGCTCATAAATGACCATCTTTCCATTCCACATGCGTTAGCCATCGCACGGGGCTAGCACATCCTATGAACACCTTACTAGCTAGATGTACCATGGCACGCTAAAGGCTAACAGAATTGCCGTTAGCAACCGGTGTTTTGTATAAAGTCTTCTTGAAATCCATTTTCAAACATGCGAGAAAATCATCACTTTCACAAAAATTTTATCTTTTCAATATCAAACTCGCATGAACTGAATAAAACATCAATTCTTTCAAACATGAAAGCTCACAATTAATATTTCATAAACTTCTCCATCGATTTTCATGATTGTCTTCATTGAATAAAAGAGTACTAAAATTTAAAAAATTATTTTTGTCAATCTAATAAGTATATATCATGACTCCAAGAAGTAAAACAAATTTAATTAATAAAAGGAGCTAATGCAAGAGAAATATATAATATCTATAAATTATTAAATCAATATTTTGATAAAGAAAAAATTTTAATTTATAAATTGATTGGGACGTTATCTACTTACCTGTAATATTCTCGAGTGTAACTTCACTCTTTACAGTCAAATCTTTCTTCTTCTAAGCACCCTATTCAATATACAAGATAATTTAATGATCTGTTACTTGAATTTAATAAACTCTTTTACAATATCAACACCATCAAGATCACTTAAGTTTTCAACTAAATATAACACACACACACACAGAGACACACACACACACACACACACATACACACACACAAAGTTCTTCTATCACACATTTTTCAAAGTTCTTCTATCACATGTTTTATCGAACACCTTAGGTGTGTTTTCAAAATCAAATCTTAAAACAACATTATCATGTATAACCAACCATGCAATTTCTCAAAAGCCAATTCGTATCACAATAGCTTTATAAAAAAAATCTTCACAAAACTCAAGTTAAATCCATGGATAATTAACACCTAAACCAACTATGGGCTTATAAAAGTTAATGAAATATCTAAATGTTTTCATTCCAACAGACACTTTATCAAACATCTTGTAGCCATCATTACTTAAATCATAACAACAAGTTCATTTCTCTTTTAATCTCCTTATAACACACAATAAAATTTTATTCGGCCTCCTACAATTCCAACAAACTTCCTTCTAATATTACTACAACATTCAATAGATATTCCAAAGTTCAATACATACATAACAATTCAGTACTTGAATTATCAAAAAAGTTATTTTCTTTAAAAATCTCTATTTGTAATTTCAATTTCCTTTTAAGCATTTTATTGAATATCTTATATGCATCCAAATTCAAATAAATAGCAAGCCTCTTCATTCTTAACATCCTTTCCAAAATCTCTCAACATCAATATTTAGCTTAACCAACTAAAATCATGCATAGCATCAACTAAAATTGCTACATAATTTCTATTTTATAAGGAAAAAAAATCGTAACAGCAACAAGAAAAATAGGGACGCATCAATTCAGGGAAGAATAAGCATGATTTACACTGCTATTAGGGTCATACTCACGTAAGAAGAAAGAATCAACACTTTACCTCAACCAAAAATTAATCTACAGTTTTTTTGACTGGATCGAACATGTCTACTTTACCTCAACCAAGAATCAACTCAATATAAAATGATTTATTTATCAATGGCATTTTTTATAAAACACATTAATTACACCTTAAAATACTAGAAATGTACCTTTTTGACATCTAACCCTTAAAAAATATCTTATATTTATAAACGAAAGGAGTATATTGATGATTCAGGAGGTATTTTTATAAGAAAAGTGCTGACTATTAAGTGTGAGTTGTGAATGTAGGAGAATGGTGGACGAGTGATATTGCTGAGGTTTACAATGAATTTCTATCAAATGGGCAAGATCCCAATAATTCGGATGCTTATACTATCAATGGCCAGCCTGGAGATCTTTATCCTTGTTCCAAGTCTGGTGAGAAAAGTATAACACATATATTAGATTTTATAGTTTGTGTGTGTAGTATATTTCCTTAGAATTATGTGGAACAACACAAAATACTTATGGTGCATATGGATTAATATAGATTTAGATTTGAATTTGAATCAAATTCCTCATTTAGTATACAAAAATTTATGAAATTCCATTTCTTCTTATATATAATTTATTTGTAAATTTTTAATTTTCTCTACATCCTACTCATTTAAAATTCTAGCTACTTCAAATATCTTGTTCTCTTCATATTGTCACTATTGATACTGTTATGATTTTTATATCTTTTCTTATCTTTTGTGGATTAAAAAATAGAGATAAACTTATCATTCTCAATTTTTCATTTTCATTTCAAATCCCAACTCATTTATCTTCATTTGAAGTTTTTAAAACTAGCCAAACAAAGGATTTTAAATATATGGATTTTACATGTGAGATTTAAAATATGAGATTTTAAATCTAAAATCCAAATTCATCAAATCCATCAGTCCAAATGCCATCTCTTAAAAGTTTTCTTCATCATCCATTCATTCTATGAGACAAATAGTATGTTTTTCCAAATATAAATAGTGGAATCACATATTTGAATGTATTCAATATATACAGGAACTTTCAAGCTCATGGTAGATATGGCAAAACCTATCTTCTCCAAATATTCAATATAAGTAAAAGTTTGTTCTTCACGGAATCTGTTAATTCTTTGCCATGCTTGACTTGTGACAACGCGACACGTCTTTCTTCCAGCATGAACAATATAAGCTTCAAGTTGCCTTCAAACAGTAACATTTTGCAGGCTTACTACAACAACATTACTGGTGTTTATGAGGAAAATTTCCCAGATGTGCCTCCATTGTTTTTCAATTTCACTGCTGAAAATTTACCTAGGTTCTTGGAGACTCCAAGTGTGGCTACAGAAGTGAAGGTTCTTGAGTATAACTCCACAGTGGAAATTGTTCTTCAAGGGACTAACTTGAGAGCTGGGACAGAACACCCCATGCATCTCCATGGACATAGTTTCTATGTGGTCGGATGGGGATTTGGGAACTTTAACAAAGACAAGGATCCTTCAGACTATAATCTTGTTGATCCTCCCTATCAAAATACTATAGCTATTCCCAAAAAATGATTGGGTCACCATAAGATTCAGGGCCAACAACCCGGGAATGGATATGTTGCATTCTTAAATTTAATGCCTTAATTTTCTAGTGGTTTATTTTTTTTGGTAGATTGTACACATTTCGCCTTAATATTGTTGAAATTATTTTGATCATTTTTTAATTTTTCTAATTTTCATAGGCCTCCCTTTTTATTTTCAAAAATCATACAAAGCTATCCTGAAAATGAAGACATTACACAGGTGTACCTGAGTTTCTTTCAAATAATTGTATCAAATTTGTCACATCTATTGAGAAAAAAATTGAGTACCACTAAAAAGAGAAGGAAATAGATGATAGTTCTATGTAATATTGGTAAAATTAATATATATATATATATTGATTTTGATAGCATAAGATAGATCTCTTATTATTATAACAAAATTCATGAAAAATTATATAATTTACTCTTCTTTTTTTTTTTTTGCAGGTGTATGGTACATGCATTGCCATTTAGAACGTCATGTGACATGGGGAATGGCTATGACTTTCATTGTGAAGAATGGTAAAAATTCACATGAGCAGATGTTACCACCACCATTAGACACGCCAAATTGCTATTAAGACAAGCACCACCAATTTTTGTTTCTATCCCCAAAGTTTGTATTTTTCTTATTGTGTATTTGTTTTGTTGTGATATTTTTTTTCTTGTTTAGTTTTTCAATAAAAAGGTAATTATTTAATCTTTGGGAATAGGAATGAAAACGAAAGAAATATATTTGATGAACAACTGTTATGTTATTGTTGAAATGTCAATGATAAGAATAAACTGGTGTTTTTTGCCAGTCAGTTAGAGTAACGCTGTTCAAATTGTCTTTGGTGTCTTTTTTTTGTTAAAAAAAAAAACATTTGACTCTATATTTGACAATTCTGGGTTTTCATCATTTATTAATTATTGTTATTATTATCATCATCAAAATGTTTTGTCATTATTTGGGGTGGGAATCACGTCGGGAATCACGTGAAGTTATAATGCATCTGTCGTAAAGTCTTCGATAATAATTTGTAATCCGTTCTGAAAAACTGTGGGAATTTTACACCTAATAGGGGAAAAAAGAAAGTTAACTTTCAAAGAATTGACTTTTTTTTTTATGTTATTGGAATACTATGAACTTGTTCTTATCCAAAGAAACTTCGACAATGATCGAATACTTCAACTTTGCTTTGTCATACATAAGTTTTAATTGCAATTCGACCTTCTCCAGCACCAACCGCACATCGAAGTGAATAATAAGCTAAAGGCTAAAATAATACTTCCTCCATCCTAATTTATAAGATACTTTAGATGAAATATTCAATGTTTCTAAATATAAGATATTTCGACAAAATAACGTTCTATTAATAAAAAAACTTTTTATTATCCTTCCTATTATATTCTCTTTCTAATATTCTTTTCCAAATAGAGTATACAATAAAGAGACATTTTTAGAAATTTATATTTTTGTCTTAAAAAATAATATTGTAAAATGTATTTGATGAACTTTATTCATTTGTGTGATTTTATCTAAAAATATCTTATAAATTGGGGTGAAAGGAGTACTCCAATTTAATTATATTTGTCATTTAATATTATTGTTCACTACTTATTCATCATAGTTTTAAACCAAGCAAGGCACTAATTTGAGAGATCAATAATCAGACCATGATTGAATCGTGGTTGAACCAGCTAGGATTAACTTGAGATATTATTTTTAATTTTATATCTTATATCATTATACGTGACAATCTGTAAACTATTATTTGAAGATTAAAGTTATAAAATGAAAAGAAATAATTTTTTTATTTGTGAAATATCATTTTATTAGTATATAATAATATTAACATGGAAAATTTAAAAATTATCATTAGCTGTTGATGATAATTTTTTTAAAAAATATGATAGGGTTTGTAGATAGATGGAATTGGATAGCTAGAAGCAAAGAAGTTATTATAGATCTTAATAATCATTCTAAATTTGCAGTTGGTAAGATCTTATCATTATTTTCTCTCCACTGATTATTCATTGTATAAGAAAACAACAAAATATTAGACTTCTAAGAGGCTTGCAAAATCTAAAGTAAAAAAAATAAAGTTTTTTTTTTTGAAAAATATAGATAAATAAATAGGAGAATAAAAATTTGTAAATATTAAAAATCTATATTTACATTAAAAAAATAGTTGAAAAAGAAGGGAGGGGAGTAATAAAGAAGGCTTAATCTAGATACCATCTCAATATCCATCAAAAGGTGGATAACGTGTGTCTTTTCTATAAAAGGCACGCAAGGAAGGTAGAGTGTACGTAGAGCTATCAATTAGGGTTAGCCTAACTCTTGAGGGGTTAGGGTTTAAACGGGCTGACCCTAACAAACCTTATTATGTCTTAGAGATCCCTTTTTTAAGGCCTAACTCTAGTCCTTAGGGCTTCGGCCCTTTTTTTTTCTTTTTTCAATTTAAAATTCTAAAAATATATTTATAATCCGAAAAAAAGTTATTATACATAAAATTAAGTTTAAGAAAATAAACTTAAATCAATTTACATGACAACAAATAAAAAAAACTTAAATATTCAGGTCTAATATCAAATAGTAATATCAAAATTAATACCAATAAAAATTACATTTGGCTAACATTATTAGCTAAATCTTAATAAATGAATGAAAAAAGAACGAATGAGTCTAATATGTTCATTTCTTTTAATTATATATTTAATCTTCTATTTTTTATATTATAATTTAAAAAAATAATAAAAAAGCTTAAAAGAGGTGGTCCTAGCCCTAAAGGGCTAGCCTTTTTACTTTTGAGCTTAAAAAAGACAGGCTTTTTAAGCCTGAATTACCACTTTTTTTAAATAGAGGCTCAGTTCTAGTTATTTTCAGGCTTAAAAGGGTTGGTCCGATGGGCTCGACTCTAATTGATAGCTCTAATCACATGTGTAGTGTGCGTGGGTGGGGAACCTTTTTATTTGTTTATCATCTTTTTCCCTTAGATTTTCCTAATCATAATCATTTATTAAATCTATTATTAAAACATATTCATCTGATGCAGAAATATTAAGGGAAAATGATAATAAAATCCCTCTAAAATATATAAATGATAATTTAGTCCCTTGAAATGTTATAATTCTCCTGAAGTCCCTAAGAACTTTTTTATTGTTAATGAATTTATGTCAATTACCAAATTACCTTTGTTGAAAATAAATAATTCACAAGCTTTGTTTAAATATTCACAAGTTTTATTCTTATATTCATAACAATGCAACAGCAAATAAGAAATTTAATATGCGAAGTTGTGATTTGCTATTGCATTATTGCGAATATAAGAAAGAAAGTTGTGAATATTTAAACAAAACTTATAAATTATTTATTTTTAACAAGGATAATTTGGTAGTTTATATAAATTCATTAATGACAAAAAAAGGCTCCAAGGACTTTGGAAAATTATGACATTTTGAGAGACCAAATTTTCATTTATATATTTCAAAAGGATTTTATTATCATTTTCTCAAATATCAATGGTTTTGATTTATTGGTGGTGGATAGAAAATAATGATAAAAAAATGGAGAGGTTTCTCTGCCTGCAGTAGAGTGTTGAACTGCATAGGTAAAAATTACAGTTCTTTTGCAAGTTTGATTAATGGTTATGCTTTTTTATTTCAAGTATACATTTCTATTTTTTTAAAAAATTAATCTACAGTTTTTTTGACTGGATCGAACATGTCTAGTTTTGGCCAATTTTACCGATATTTGACCAGTTTTCTCGGTGTTTAGTTATAAGGATTATAATGGATTAGACCACGAACTAGGGACTAATCGATATGATTTGGTTTTTAATAAATTGGTGTTGTTCGTAAATAATTTTATTGTGTTTATTTCTCACTTCACTTAATTAATTAACTTTAATCTATATTTTTCACACACATACATACTGTTATACATGAATAGATTATTTAGCTCATCAACATTGAGTTAGGACTTGAAAGAATATTCAATATAATAGCTTTAACGACCAAGTATTTAGTTAATGGCAAATTAAAGCCGCAAAACACAAAAGCAACCAAAAATATTGAATATTATTATATTCTTACGCGTAATCATGCATTCATGCTGATCTCAAAACATCGCAAACTACACACAAACCGCTCTCATTTAAGCATTTTGATTTTGAAAACATCCTTGTCTACAAATAAAATATCATTTAAAATGTTGATTTTATCATTGAAAATGTAACTCATTAAAAAAAATTTCTGAAATATAATTTCTATTTTGAACCTAACAATTGCGTTAAACCAGTAAGCATTCAATTTATTGTAGGCTTTGTTGAAATATGACGGTTTCATTTTTATTATAAACATTTAATATAAGTGTTTGTTGTCAAGATAAGTAGTATAACCAAGGTTGTTAAACTCATGAGTTTAAGTAAACTCATAAGTTTAAGTAAACTCGTGATAGGAATGTAAACTCGTATTACAAACTCAGATTGTAAACTAGTAAGAGTTTTTCTCTATTAACAAAAAGCCAATAAAATATGACTATAATTTAATTTAAATATATTAAAAACATAAATCATTGAAATTAAACCCATCTTTATTGATAAATTATTTGCAAGACATAAAATTTTAAAATAGGAGAACTTATTTTTGGTATTTTTTTCTTTTTTTATTAATATTAGTTTTTTCATTTCAAATTTTTTCTTTAAATCAGGTCCTATAACTTTTATGAACTAAATTCTTCATAGTTTATACTTAACTCGCTCAACTAAAAAAAATGATGAGCTTAATTAATACGTTTAACCAAACTTGTATCTAGTCCGAGTTTATAAATTAATTGACATGATTGTGTAAGTTAAAAATATAAAAATGATAAACTCAGAGATAAACTCACGAGTTTAATCAAATCTGTATCCAATCAGAGTTTATGGGTGAATTGACACGATTTTATAAACTAAAAATATAAAAACGTTAAACTCTTAGAGTTCAATTGAGAGTTTGACAACTATGAGTATAACTTTGTATGTATGCTTTGCTATTGAAGGTTTATGAATAACTTGACACTTTAATTAATTATATATAATAAATATTATATTAATATTGATCATATTAAAAGATTATTTTGGAATTTCTCGTATAGATGAAACTAAAAAAATAAGGCGAAAATAAAAGGCGGCAAGTGACATATATCTCTGGTAATCAACACATAATACACTTGACTAAAGCGAAAGATGAACAATTATAATTAATATATGACCTTTACTTTTAATATTATTAAATTTAACTAACGAATCGATAATTCTAAACTAGTTGGTGTATTTGTACTCAAAATTCTTAATTCAAATTGGAATGTGTAGCGAGATAAGTTTAATGATTGAAAAGAATCTTAGCTGTTGCTATCTTTGAAATTTCAAAGAAATCAATGACCTTTTTTTCAAGGAAAAAAAAGTTGAACGTATCGCAATTTCAAGGCTTTAGTATATTTATTTAGCCTTTGACTTTCTACATTTGTTGGTTTTGGATTTTCATAATTTATTATGTGAATATATATATTGTTACAAACTTTTTTCTGCTCTACAGCTGATGCAAAAAAATAATAATAATAATAAACCGGTTAGTGTTAACGAAGAAATGAATGAATTTAGCAGCTGGCTTCCCATCATCAGCCCATAAAGGAAGAAACATTCAAAATAATTGACCAGCTTTTTACATTTGAAGCCAAACCTTGAACTTGTTCTTATCCATTAAGAAACATCCACACCCTATGCGTGCTTCTTCAACTTTTTGTCTCGTAATCCATAAGTATATTGCTATTTCCTATAACCTGAAACAAAAAACTATTTGATACAGCAGCTAGTTTCTGATGACCAAGTAACATGTTTGTCAGAAAGAATATTTTGACAACGACCTGGCAACATATAATATAATTCAAAGACTTGGACAAAATAATAAAGGCCAAAAGAACAAGCCACACAAATTGAAAAAGTAGTCTTACGCGTAATCATGTTCATGCCAAAGCCTCTCGCAAAACTATATATATACCTGCATGTGTGGCCACCATCTTCAAACATCTCAATCTCGCATTTCTTCAAGAAAAAAATATAAATCAAGTTTTTCTCTTCAATCTCCCAACACAAGCATTGATCGGCCGGACGAGAGCAATTTCTGGAAGCAACAAACAGCATCAGAAAAATTAGTGATCGGTGGAGACCAACTCTTCAAGATTTTCCATGAAAATCTCAGTAATATTCATCTTACAAATATTAGGAGTTTTGCTCCTCAACAACCTCCTCGTTTCTCATGCACTAAGGCATTATACTTTTGAGGTATGTTTCATTATGGTAGTAATTCAGTTTAACTATATATTTTGAAATACTTCCAACTCTCAAAAACATAATGAGATTATATAGACATATAATATATACATGTTCTAACTTGCATCACATGACCCTTGTGGTTGATTCAATGCAGGTCAAAGAAGCATCGTACACAAGACTGTGTAGCTCCAAGAACATATTGACAGTAAATGGGCAATTTCCAGGACCACCCTTGTACGTCACCAAAGGTGAAACCATAATTGTTGATGTCTACAACCGAGCCAACGAGAGCATCACCATTCACTGGTACGTTAATCAGAAATAAACCAACGAATCCCACATTTTTTTAATTCTCTATCAGTTAACGTAAAGCTAAGCTTCAAGTAATTTGTTTCAAAATTAATTTTAAAATTTAATTTATCAATCTTTCACAGGCATGGAGTGAACCAACCAAGATATCCATGGTCAGACGGCCCCGAATTTATCACTCAGTGTCCCATAAAACCAGGTCACAAGTTTAGCCAGAAGGTCATATTCTCTGAAGAGGAAGGCACCCTGTGGTGGCATGCTCACAGTGACTATTCTCGAGCCACGGTTCATGGCGCTATTGTCATCAAGCCTAAGCCAGGAACTACCTATCCATTCTCGAAACCTCATGCAGAAGTTCCCATTATATTGGGTATTTATTTGAGAACTAGACTTCAGACTCATATATTCGCTCTCAAGTTTTTCAAGACATACAAGTGATATTAATTATATATGTGACGTGTAAAAAATGCAGGAGAATGGTGGAAACAAGATATTGTTCAGGTTTACAATGACTTTCGTAGAAGTGGAGGAGACCCCGTGTTGTCTGATGCTTACACCATTAATGGCCAACCTGGTGATCTTTACCCATGCTCAAATTCAGGTAAATATTATATATGATTGCCCGTTGATTAACTTTATATCTATGTGTTGATTCTCTTCTGATGCCAGTTATTGTTTGTAATATAATAATTCTTATTTTCTATTCATGTCAGAAACATTCAAGCTGAACGTTCGACATGGCAAAACCTACCTCCTTCGAATTGTCAATGCTGCACTGGAACAAGTCCTATTCTTTGGCATTGCAAACCATAAACTGACAGTGGTAGGGACAGATGGAAGCTACATCAAGCCAGTGAAAGTAGATTACATCACTATCTCACCTGGTCAAACTATGGATGTCTTGCTCGAAGCAAACCAACCAATAGGTCGCTACTACATGGCTGCTAAGGCTTATTCCAGTTCTGCTAATGTTCCATTTAACCCCTCGAGCACCACTGCAATCCTTCAATACAAAGAAGCAGATACATTTCCACTTCACCAGTCCCTTCCATGCCTTTGCTTCCAAACTCAAACGACACTGTTGCCTCCACCAAGCTCTTGAGCCAATTTAGAAGCTTAGCAGACAAGAATCACCCCATTAATGTGCCATTAGAAATAAGCACCGAGCTTTTCTACACAGTCTCCGTCAACACATTACCATGTCACAGCGGTACAACGTGTGTTGGCCCAAATCTAGATCGTCTTGCCGCTAGTATGAACAATATAAGCTTCAAATTACCTCCTGGGGCTAACATTTTGCAGGCCTATTATAACAACGCTAGTGGTGTTTATGGAGACAAGTTTCCTGACACACCGCCACTGAAGTTTGATTTTACAGGCAATGACGTGCCCCAATTCTTGTGGACTCCATCGGTGGACACGGAGGTGAAGGTGCTTGAGTATGGATCCACGGTGGAGCTAGTTCTTCAGGGAACTAATGTGCTTGCTGGAACAGAACATCCTATTCACTTGCACGGACACAGTTTCTATGTTGTGGGTTGGGGATTTGGGAACTTTGACAAAGACAAGGATCCTTTGAATTACAATCTTGTTGATCCTCCCTATCAAAACACTGTGACCATACCCAAAAATGGCTGGGTCACCATAAGATTCACCGCTAAAAATCCAGGTATAAATATTTTACGTACATTCACTCCACAAGAAATATTTGAAGTCCTAAAGATTATATTTTTAGATCTTATACATTGATTCAATTTGGTCTGGATATGCAGGTGTATGGTTCATGCATTGTCATTTAGAGCGTCATGTGACGTGGGGAATGGCTATGACTTTCATCGTGAAGAATGGTAACAATCCTGACGAGCAGATGCTACCACCACCACTGGACATGCCCAAATGTTGATTTCAATTTCCCAAGGATAAAGACCATGGAAATTCGTTTAACATATTCTTGTATTCGTTTTTTTTTTTGAAAAAATTCTTGTATTCTTTTAATTCATAATGTCTTCATTCATTCTTTTGTTGATCTTTATTAATTGTGTAGTTTTCAAAGTCTTGTATGACGCTTGTCTTTTTTAAATACTTTGAAATAAAATCATTGTTTTGAATTTTTTTTTTGGTTAAAAAAGAAAGTAGAATGTACAATTTTTCTTTTGTTATGTGCTTAATTTGCAAATGGTTTATATAAATTGAATTACAAGAATTGTTACAACAATTAGATACGGCAACACCAAAAAAGAAATGAATTGGGTGGTAATCAAATTTTTGATACTTTAAACATCTTTTCCCAATAAAACAAAGTATAGGAGTAAGTTTGACCAAATTCAAGCTCTAAATTTCATTTGCAAATATGCTAATCAAATTTTTACAAGCTTAATATGCATAAAAATGATTAAAATCAATATTTCTAAATTGAAGTTTGACTAAGAACTCGTAAATATTTCAAATTCAATTTTAACACAAAAATAGAGCATGAACTATAATATACGAAAAAAAAAAACAGTTGAGGGAAGAGATAATGTAAATTATGATTTATCTTAGTCCAGCTCTACCACTTAAGCCCATGTCTGGTCTCCAAGCAAAGCATTTGAGATTTCTCCATCATCTTTCATAGTTTGAATCATGCACTTGTGAGCTACTACAATTGTCACGCCTTGAAAATGAAGGTTGACCGGCATGGAATGTGAATCATGTCAAACATCCTCGTAAGCCTCAAATTATAAATTCATTTTGTTTCTAAAATATAATCAAATTTATATTGAAATCATAACACTTTTGATATTAGTTATTATAACAAAATTTTAACATAGTCATAAAAATTTCAGCAAAACCTCCATTGTAAATAGAATTTTCCAAAAACTCTACAATACACTAATTCAATCAAAATATCAAATAATTCAAGAGCTCAACTCTTTCCAACCAGCAAACAGTATATAAATCAAAATAAAAACTCTAACTATAAACTATATGAAGCACATAATCTTACTTCCAACTTAAAATACATAAATCAAACTACTTACATAAAGTGGACGTAATGTTAAACAAAATTCCACCCAAAACACTTGTACACCTTTCAGAGATGAGTAGTGGGATCAATGTTAGCTAATAAATCTGAGATCAAAACAAATTTTTCTAGTAAATAGGATCCTCACAAATAAAATTTAAGAGAGTAAAAATAATAAGCTTAAATAATCATGTACAATAATTGAAAGGTAATAATTCATTATAATAACTAAAAAATATCTAAATTTTTATCATAAAATGAGAATAAATTGGAAGCATTTTATTCTATCCCCCTTAAAGAAAAAAAATTATTCATACATAAATCAAAATAACATGTTAACTGAAACCATTGAAATTTTGAAAATACATGTTAATCAAAATTTAAAATTGTGAGAACTCAACAAAATAGATAAGAAATATGGACACACAGTCTATGAGAGTAAATAACCAAACACGACTTATGCCACGAAGACAAACATGGACACACAGTCTACGAAAGTGAATAACTAAATGTAGCTTGAACTACAAAACAAGTATGGACATATAGTCCATGAGGATAATACTAACCAAACAGAGCCTGAACTATGAAACAAGTATGGACACATAGTCCACGAGGGTAATATTAACCAAACGCAGCTCAAGGATATGAAAATCAAATGCAGGTATGAAGCCCATGAACAACAAACATGAGAACCAAGTCCACAAAACAAACTAGCAAATTATTAACCATAGCGCGCTATGAGCTAATGGAACTGCTGTAGCAGCAATGTTTTGTTTAAAGTCTTCTTAGAAATCACATTTCAAACATGCGAGAAAAATAATTATATTTACAATAGATTTACATTGCTAATGCCAAACTCACATGAATTGCTTCAAGTCTCAAAATTTACCAAAATAATACTTCATCACTAATGTACAAGTTTACATTAATTGAGTAACCAAGAAATTCTAGAGTCTAATAAACACAAAAATGCCTTCATCAAGCTTGAAAATATATTTCTCGAAGAAAAATAAATGTACATATCAAATTTAATTATTCTTCATCAATATTCTATAATTTCCAAAACTAATATAACATGTAAGAGTAAAATATTTCAATAAAAGACTATTAAAATAAATTAAATGGGATGCTATTCACTTACATGTTGAAGTTTTAATTTTTTAAAATATTTTTTTTCAATTTCTACTAGGATTATCTTCTTCCATACACCCTATAAAGATATAATAAACAAAATTTTAATAGATTTCTAATTTTTAACACAATTCCAAATCAACCACTATCATTTAAAATTTCAAAACTAAAATTCATACTTTAGAATTGGCCCTTCATTCATCTTATTAACCTCCTCCATATAGCTTTAGCCATGCCACTCTCTTTACTTGAGGCAAAATTTCTTTAGGCTTTGTAACAATTACTTTAGGTTTATTATTTCTAACCATTCAATTAAAACATCCAACAGTTTATCACTAACCATACAAATCCCAAGAACCAAGATGTAATGACTTCAAAATTTAACTTAAATTAAAATCTATAATTATATGATTTAAATGCATCTTATTAATTTTTGAAGTAGACATAACAGTGGATTGGTAGCTTAGTGGTAATGTAACACTCCAGAAATTGAGTAAAAATGAAATAAATGATAAAGGTTTTATCATGACCAAAAAAAATTTAAGAACTTCAAACAATGCAATAAATTTTATTTAAGCATCAAAAGAGGGGGTGATGTAAATTCAGAAAAATTTAAGATAAATTAATTAATTAATTGATAAAATTTTTCTCTTGGTATTTTGACTTAAATTTTTCTAACCCTAGAATTTTAGTAGAATTAAAAATTTATAATAAGAAATTTTGAATGTATTTATTTAAAGTTTTGGAGTAAATTATAATGACTTAGGAATTTAAGTAAGATTAAAACTAATGATAAGTTGTTGATTGTATTTCATTAATTCATGGAACAAATAAGACAAGAGAGAATGTTGGGTGTAATGATGGAAATTGTTTAGTAATTCATCTATTGGTTAGTGGTTCGAGTTTTGCTGATGTTTGAGGGGTGTTTTTTTTTTCAGCCGTTGGTGAGATTGCTATATTACCCTTTTTGTAAAAATAAATAAATAATAAAATAATAATAATAACAATAAAATCTGGTGGGGCACTAGTTTTTCCTAACAAACTTAGGAGTTAGCTTCTCTCCATTTTCTCTCCACTTCCCATATCAACCATTGGATATATTTTCAATGGTTTAGATTTGATGTTTCATAAAATTATTATTATATTTTTTTTAATAAAATTTTACATTTTAATAATAATTTTATGAAACATCAAATTTGAACCATTGAAAAATAGATCCAATGGTTGATATGAGGAGTGGAGAGGAAATGGAGGGGGGGAAAATAGAGAGAAGCCAACTCCCAAACTTTGGGTCTTATTTGGTACATTTCGCAAGGAGTTTATTATATAATACTCTTCCCCCTCCTTGTCAGTTAGAAGCTGGAGAACAGAGTGAAAGAAAGCGTTCGCGTCTGTCTCTATGTCTCTCCGTCTTTCCCATCATGTAGGCTTCATCTTGCCGTCGATGTGCTTGTCTCTTCACCACCAACATGTGTCCGTCACTTTCCTTGGCTGTTCTTCTGTCTTTGTCTAGTAAAGTAGTTGAAGTTCTTTATTTATGCTCTGTTGCGTGGCTGCCGAAGGTGTGTGCGTGTTTAATCTTTCTTCTTCCTTTCTTTCTCAGCAGTTGAATGTCCATGTCTATGTGCTTAGTAAGCTTAAGTCCTTCCTCTTTTCAATCTATAATTTCAGTTTGTTTCCTTCTCTTGGGGCAGCCAAGCTAAAGCTCTTCTCCTCTTCTTTGTGTGATCCGTGAAGTATGGTGTTGCAACCTATTAAATAAGGATAAATGTGAAAAGATAATGTTAGTTGGAAGACATTTAATTAGTGCATTGAGAAGCAAAATTTGATTAAAATATCTTATATTTTTTTAAGAGAAAAATATATACTAAAACTTGGAAAGCCCATTATTGTTCACAAACCACAAGGAATATATGGGTCTAGAGAGAGATCTAGCTCTACAATATATGTATATTTTATATGTACCTATTATAATGGGAATTTCTGCATACGGCTTTGGAAAAGGATAAGTAGTTCCTGGCTGAGGTTTAACAATGATGGCTCCATGAACTGTGGCTCGAGAATAGTCACTATGAGCATGCCACCATAAAGTGCCTTCTTCTGAAGATATGGCTTTTTGGCTAAACTTTCCACCTGGTCGAATGGGACCCTGAGTAATAAAGTCAGGACCATCAGACCATGGATATCTTGGTTGGGTTACTCCATGCCTGCATTAATTTAGTTTCATTTTTATTTTCACAAAGCATTAATCTAGATATACATGCATACATGTCCTGAATTTTATATATAGGGAAAATATAATTATCCTTCTTTGATTACGTTTACACTTAAATTTTTTATATGATATGATGATCATTATTTAATCACAGTTTAAAGATTAATTTATAATTAATTCCTTATAGTTTAATAACGGAGGAATGACATTGAAACACCAAAAGATTGTGTAAACTTAAATAAGAACCAAAAGATTTGAACATTTGAAATAAGGATCAAAGGTGATTTAGTGAATTAGTCTAAACTCACTCATATTTCATGATTTGCAGCTATCAGAACAAACAATTTGCAACTGAGATTTGGAATTTGTAAACATAAAACTTGTCAAATATATTATTACTTGAAAATCATTTTACTTTACAAATTAACAAATCTTACTTATAAATTCATGTTTTGAAGGTTGCAAATAAGGCTATGAGAGTAGCAAACTACGGGAAGTGATAATATATATTTCGAGAGATTTTACATAAATTACTGAATTTCATTTACAAATTCTTGTCTTGATGCTAGTAAATCATGGAATGAGTAGCAAATTCTTAAACCAATTCACTAATGCTATGTTTGGACACATATTGATTTGGATTTGGATCAAGTTCCCTATTTGGATACTTAAAGATTTGTGGATTTGGATTTTATTCCAACCCAAATCCAAATTTTATCTTAATTCATTTGTTATTCCAAACCTCCAAATACATCTTCCAAACACTACCTAATAATAATAACATTTGTTATTTAAATTGAGCCCAAACAGAGAATTTTAAATACATAGATTTAAAATGTGATATTTTAAATTAAAATTTCAAATCTAAATATACGAATACAAACACTACCTAAAGGATCTCTTGTCCTTATTTTGGATGTCCATATCTCGTTTTTTGATAACCTAGACGAAGCCCCATTAAACTTGGGCAATATTATTACAATCCGCTAGCAATAAAGTCCCCATCTCGGGAGATGGGAAATTAAAACGAAAAAAACCAGGATAGCTATTCAGAGCCTGCTTCGCTATATGATCTGCTATACTGCATTTCCAGATTACTTTACTCATAATAAATAAATAAACTGATCATTGTGCCTAAATTTGTAGAATAATTACAGGAAGGAAAGGTTTTACCAATGAATGGTAATATTGCAGTTGGCTCTGTTATAGACATCAACAATGATAGTTTCCCCTTTCGTAACGTACAAGGTAGGCCCTGGAAATTGATCATTCACAGTTAATATGTTCTTCCTGCTGCACATTCTTGTGTAGGCTACGTTTTTTATCTTCAATTCAATTCATTAATCATACAGTTATATCTTTTCTTTCCTCAAAACAAAAAGATGTTATAATATCATTTACTTCTCCAGTAATAACAGAATACATTCATATTATTCTATATCAATAATGCATTTATATCTATTATTTATATTATATAATAAGTAAACATTATATATTTGATCACCTTATTCTGTTTCCTGTTAATTGATCACCTCAACATAAGGATTAACAGCGTTAGTTACATGTTAGCATATTTAACATTGATAGTATCATCTCATCATATTTTTTGGGACATATTCAAAAATAGAAACATTAATATTGCAAACGGGATAAACAGAGGAACCTGAAACAACAAAAAAATAAATAAATAAATAATAGTAGAACCTATACCAAAATTTGTTAGAACTACAGGGACCAATAATGTTTTCTAAAAAAACAATTAGCGAAGAGTGTCAAGAAAGTATACCACAAAAGTATGACGCCTATAAGCTTCACAAACGAAGAGAACATTGATGAGCAGAAGCACTAAGATCACTGCAATTTTCATACTGGCAAATTTTCTCAGAAATATGGATACATCATGTGAGTATGAATGTATGATCAATATTTAATATTTATTATGAGTGCCTATGAGATTTTCTCTTTCATGAAAATACAAGATGTGATGCATGTATTTATGGTGAGACTTGCGTCAGAATTGTGTATTCTTTTTTTTTGTCCTCCTCTTATTCACCAACCTTCAAAGGGAAAGTAAATTTGAGAATTTTTTAAGAGAATATTTTATAGAAGGACCATGAATTTTAGAAATTTTAAAGACGGACCAAAAATTTTTTAATACTCATGTTTTATATTTTTAGAACTTAAAAAAATTAATGATAATAGTTGTAAACATTAAAGCTAAGATAAGCATTAGAAAAAAAATTGAGATTGAATACTAAAAAAATTGATTAGATGAGAGTTGAAAATATTAAAGATGAATATTGAAATGATAAAATTTAAGTAGAGAAAAAAATAATGAAATGAACGGTGGGAAAATTACATGAAAAAAAAAAATAATCATCAAGGACTTTGGTGTTTTTTAAGATTTCATAAATGTAGTCTCTAACTGTAATTGTCATTATCCAATTGAAGATAAAGACACGTTTTTTACTTTGTCACGATCTTTATAGTGAAGGAAGCTTCATGGAAGCGGAGAAAGAGAAAGCCTTTTCGTGACCATTTTCATTTTCTCATATTCAACCAATAGAAATGAGACCTTTTATAAAACAATAACAAACATGTCCACTTATTAACTAAAATCAATATTTTTAAAATTGGATCAGTCTTTGAATTGATAATTAATATGATATTCAAATTATTTGCAAGGTGTAATAAAATTATTAGTAATTGAATAACTATATTTAATCAATCAATAGATAGTATAAAAATTTAACAAATCATATTATTAATAAGTTTTAAACAATATAACTCATTTTTTCTAACAAACTGAAATACTTTCATTCGCAAAGAAAAAGTTACAAATTAAAGGATACAGAACTGAAGAAGAATACAACTCCATTCTTGTATTCTTATGCCAACTTTCGATTTTACGTAGTGTTGTTTAATCGATCGATTTTCTTGGTTTTTTTTTAATCAATTTTTAACTAAATAAGCTTCGCAAGCATTTTAGGTCTAACCATGCATATATGTTTGGTTTAGATGGGTTGTCACCGATCGAACAGACTAATCAATCAAGCTCAGTTGACAATAATGATTAAAATTGATTGTGCTATTAAACAAAATAAATAGCAAAAAAATTGAGAGTAATTTTTTTTAATATATTCGGATTTATTTTTATTGCAACAATATTAATGTTTCACCCTATATTTATCAATAAAACGTGTGTTTATGAAGTCAAGGTTTATTGCTTGTAGGGGACTGAAGTTTTATTTCACTGAAATAAAATACCTTCATTTAGGTCACATTCAATTAATTTTTATTGTAAATATAGTTTGGCTAGCAATAGCTTTCGTTTTTTTTTTTTTTTTGGACTGAAGCTAGCAATAGCTTTCGTGTTATGAACCTTGGAAAAATAAATTCTACTTTCATATCTGGCACATGTGCAAAATTAGGGCCGCGAATGGTTGTATGTCAATAAGATGAAACTCTATTTAATGATGCTCCTAAAGCAATCATCAAATATTTTCCCTGTTTCAAAGTCTGTTCACAACTAAATCAATCATCAACGAATAGTTGCTGGATTGTTTATTGGGACGCAATATCAAATATAAATTTAAATATCAATTAATTTTTTTTCCAACCCATTAAATCTTCACAAACAAGGATTGTAGTTTTTGCTTTGATAAAAGTTTTATAAAAGTAGGTAGATATAATATTAAAATTTGTATCGGATCTTTCGTGCTCCTAGAGAAATAACATTTCTCTCCAATTGATAAAATATTCTCAATTTTTGAATTATTTTGTACATTTTTAGCATCAAACATGTATTTAACTTACTAATTACACAAAATAAATAATTTTGGCGTGAAATGTGTATCAAATAGAAAATATATCTGACAAATAAAATAGTGTATCTACACAAGATTTTGTCCGCATAAATGATATCTTGTATTACATTTTGTTTGAAATAATCATTTTCTACCCACCATTTTTGGGATAATATATACTTTTGGCAAACATATAAACATATATTTGTCAAGAAAAATCAAGTTGGTCTCATAATTGTGTACCAAGTAGACCCTACCTGAGACTCAAATACTGAATCAAAATCTACAGTCTTTCAAAAACTTGTCACAAATTCTATCTGAGGGAGGAACCCATTTACAATTAATCCATCAAACTAGCTAATTAAAGAATACAACCAATCGCATTTACAATAAGATCTATCAAGCTATGATAATATTTGATACTCATTTCTTTCCCACCCTACAAAATTTTCTCACTGATCGCGTACTTATGCTACCAAGTAACTAACGCTAGAGCTTCACTTGAAATAGAGAGAAACTCCAAGGGTCCACCCCAATAAACAATCTCTCCACAACATTTTTTGTTTACTCATTCAATTCTGAACTTAAGCTCAACCTTTCTCCAGAGACAAAATTCGGATACCTTCATGTAAAGTGAAAAGTCATGTGAACAACGAGATCAACATGAGATTTGTTGCTTTTCTGCGGCTAACTGATTATTTGTGTCCAATCTCTCTAATTATATAGCTCTTATACTGAATGAGAAGAACCGAATATAGAAACACATGAAGGAAGCATCAATGCACTATATCACCAAGGAATATTAGCCGGTTCTTGAAACTATCAAGTCAGAGTCACCATCAAGTCTTTCTGTGATTTCTTTGACTTCCTCAAGTTTATTTCAAGATTTTTCTTTTTTTTTCAGCTTGGTCTTGATCCTTCCTTGCATCTCTGTACCTCTAAATTTCCAAGACATTTGTCAGCTGTTAATTTTTTTATCAATAAGATATGCACAAACAACAAAACCAAACTTATTTCAAAAGAGTATGAAAATCGGGCACCAATGATTATTGAGTATCTTTAGATTCCAAAAGTATGACATTGGCTTGAGAAATTATTCTAGATGTCTACTGATTAAACTTTCCATTCAAAATATTCAAGCAAAATCAATAATTTTGGTTGTTATTTATAATCCACCATTGTTGCAATTCCTACATTCTTTGATTTGTTCCCATGGCCAATGAAATAATCATATTCAATTAACAAATGAACTAACTGACATGATAAGGGACAAAAATGGATAGATTATTAAATAGTTATAGTATTTGGTGCATGTGAAAATAGCTTTGGAAGATCCCATTTTTAGGTGTAAAAATTATCTATTTGCTGGTATTATATTAGAGAACCTGGAAACCAAAACTTAAAAACATATGCCTAAGTTCCTTGCCATGGCATTTTACCAGCCCAAAAACTCATTAATATACCTTTGGTATAACGTTGATTTGATAGGCAAAAATCAACATGCAATAATACTCAATGATGCTTTTATCCTCTTGATCTTCATCATTATCATAAGCTTTGTTTGACTTCATGGTTACCTACACAAAAGAAATCAAATACTAACTGAGTCAATTGAATCTAGTTAAATCAAACAGAAATTTAAAGATTTATATTATGTACCCATTTGAAACACGAACTACTCCTCATCAAGGAGCCAGAATTAGAAAACAATAAACCAATCTGAAACCCAAAAAAAAAAAAAAAAAAAAAAAACAACAACAACAACAAATGTACAGAAACCAGAATCCAATCCTCCTCGAGAACCCAATCTGAAGTAATATTCATTATACAAGATGAAGTTAAATCAGGCACACCACAGAAAAATGATGACAATTTTGATACAAGTATCCAAAATCATTGACAATTAGAATCCAGTGGAGCAAATGAAAAACCATTAAACCTCGACTCTAAAAAGATATCAAATGAGAAGGGAAAAAAATCGAAGAATACTAAAAGAACCTATGCTGTTGAAGTGTTTTCCGGTGAACTCATTCAGTTGAAAAGGATCAATCCAGTTCACTGTCAAACTCATCACTCATGCATTTGCAACCCTTCGACGCCTGCCAAGCGCTGTGACACAGTAGGCGAAGTACAGCCACGCCGGCAGTAAAGGGATCTAGTTCAAAGATGGGGCATTGGGCTCGAATCACTCTAGAGTCCATAGGATTCTGACGTTGCCGTGAAACTCGGCGCAGACGAGGCTGAGGAGGAAGGACTCGTCGTTGGAGACGATCTTAGGATGCCTTCGAGGGAGACAACGTCAGATCTCTGGTTTCCGCTTCTCTCTAGAGTCGACTCCCTCAGGTTTGAAAGTGGGAGAGAGAAGCCGAAGTGATGAAGCGTTAGATCTGAAGAGGAGGATGCCAAGGGTGTGTGTAAGAGAGTTGATAAGTTTTTGGTAGGTCTTTTGAAGATACTAATACTTATTTAAGGAAAAAAAGCTAACTCGAATTGTAAAAAGAAAAAAAAAAGCTAATTAAATTTGTAGCAATACTATGTTTCTAATTATGATATACAATGTATCTGATGTTTACACTGCCCTTATATTGAGTATTAATGAATGTCAACGTATATATACGAAGTTATGAGTAGTTATGGAATAGCATATGGTCAAGAAATATTTTTTTAATGTTTCACAAAAATTTGATAAATAAATTTAAATCTTTCTTATTAGGTTTCTATAGTATTTATACTCTGTTTCATCATCTTATATGTGTGTGTGTGTGGACAAGAACAATAAATCCCTCTGTTTATTTTTATGTCCTATTATGTTGTTTCATTCCATTTCTTTTACATACCTAAAAAATCCAATGTACATCTTAAAAAAAAAAACATTGAATGTACATTAAAATAATGAAACTCTAATTGAAAATTATTAACTGAGAACCTAATTCACGAGAAATTGGCAGAAATTCCATGTACATTTGGGAAAAAAAATCTTGCAACTTGTCCTGTTTGAGAATCGTGTAAAAAAGCATCATCAAGAAAATTGGCACATTTTGATCGGAGGAGAATTCAATGATTATAGCAAAAATTTAATTGTCAATTAATTTTTATTGAACCATTAATCTTCACAATAACGGATTGAGTTGTTCTCACGATGGGTTGTTTTTAAAAGAACTATATTAGAAGAGGTGCTTACATTTAGTGTTAATCGTGCCTCAAATAGAATTGTTTCCAATAGAAGAAAAAGAATATAAATCTTATATCAGTAGAGTTTGCATTACCATATTTCTTGCTTTTAGAGAAAATTTTTTTTCTCTCAAATGAGCAAAACAATTATTTCTCATTTATAATTTTATTTGCATTTTTTTATCATCAAGCACTGATTAAATTCTTAGTTGGAGGGTTCCCTCCAAAAAGGTATCTGCAGGTTGTTGATTGAATAAGTCTAAGTCAAAAAACAGGGATACCATGAGAAAGGAAATATATGTATTAAAATCTATTAAGTTATTAATTCACAAAAGAAATAATTTGCTACAAAATGTATGTAATATAATAAATATAACAAAACAAAACATTTTATATACTCTCTTCGTTTCTATTTGTAAGAGAAAAACTGTATTACATAGTTTAAAAAAATCAATAACTATATTAATTGTGTCTAAAAATAAAAAAAAAATTGGACTACAATACCCTTCATTAATTGTGTTATCAAACTTTCATTAATTGTTTTTTATGACTATGAATGATAAATTATGAGGGGTAATTTAGAAAGTTTATGATAAATGCTTATTAAAAAATGTGAGTTTACTTATATAAAAAAATAAGCTAAAAGTATAGTTTTTTTATAAATTGAAACGGGGGGAATTTTAAGATTTTGAGTTTGTAACTGATGTTTTGTATTGCCTTTTGTTTGAAATAATTATTTTCTCACCCCTTTTGTGGGTGAAAATATAATACTTTTTCCCATCACTCTAGGATATTATTAAGCTAAGTTTAATTTGCTAAAATCATAACTATAACATTCGAAATCATTAGTTTGCTGGTATCGAGTGAACAAACCAAGATATCCATGGTCAGATGGTCCTGAATATATTATTCAATCCCATGAAGCTAGACCACATACATTTAGCCAAAAGGCCTTTTTTTTTTATGAAGATGACCATCCATGGTGGCCTACTCTTAGCATCTAGAATTTCATATCATTTGAGCACATTCTTCTTTGATTTGTGATATAGTTTTGCACATTATATATATTTTAATTGCCTAAATTAGGAAATGTGTATCTTGCTTTGGGTTTGCACATTGGACTTTAATTTGATACCTTTTTGGGCTTAATTAATCTATGTTATTATTGTTTAGAATTTGGTCAGAAACATTTCTAAACCGTTGTTGATGTTTTTGGAAGGTGTTTACATGGGAGAAGTGTGCAAGATAGCCCAAAGTTGTGACTTTTATTCACAACTTTCACCGCTAATAGTAAAACATTGCATTTTTCTTAGTTGAAAATGTTAGGGCTTGGTGTATATATGTCATTGGCTCAACTTAGAATGCATTCTACACAATTGAAGACATTTTGGAAGCTTGGTTATGCTAGGTTTTTGTCTTTGGGTGAGTTAAGTCTGAAAGTTAAAATTTTGAAGCCATTTGAAGCTCCATTTCTTGTTCTTTCATTTCTTCTCCAATTTTCCTCTTGTAATTTGATATGGCTGTTAACATTTTGTTGTTTTTCTAGCTTCTTGTTGATTATGAGTAGCTAACTCTTTGCTCTAGAATTATTTTGAAACCTTGTATTGATTAATATTTATTTTCTCCTCTCTTTTTGTGATTAATGAGATATATATATATATAATATAAGTGCTTATTTGACTCTTTTCTTAATGCTTCTAGTTGTTTGACCACTATTTATTTGATTTGTTTACTTGAGTGATGCTTGATAGGGCTAACTTGAGTGTAATACTTGAGTAAATTATGCAAGAACTTGAAATTTGCATGATGAATGGATGATTTTGTTAATTAAAGAGATATACTTACTAACCTTGCATAACTACGTTAAGATAGGTGCTTAAATTAGGTTTTATTAATTGTAATAAGAGATTAGGAAATAATAGTTTAACTAATGTCCATGATTTGAGAGAACTTGTTCAAGTATTTTTAAAACTCTTAGTTAACACTTATTTTTATTAAAAGCATTTATGAGAGGAGATTATTTTAGTGTTATGAGATGCAAGAGGATAAATAATTTTATATCTGAATTTGTACTTGAAGTCTAAGAATCAATTGCTTTTTTTTTATTTTCAATTTCAATATAATTTTCAAAATCAAATTTCATGTAATTGTATTTTGCTCTACTTAATTGAATCTATCTAGTCTTTTGCTTGATCATTCTTTTAAAATAAATTTCTATGGGAACAATACTTTATTTACGATTCATTATTTGTTATGATTCGTGCTCTTGTGTGGAATGAAACACTACTCACAGAGACATTCTCCAGCCATAGTTCATGGCGCTATTGTCATCAAAACCCAAGCAACCATAATTTTATCCATTGGAAAAAGTCTACGGAAACAATAACTATTCTTCCAAGTAACAGCAAAGATTGATGGGCTGTGATTAATAATCAATGAAGCATCCGTATCATCTTGATTTTCTTCTCTCCAACATGAACCTTTTCAGACTTCAAGACTTATGCATTCATCAATCTTCCTGAACATTATCATGCTACAATTTTTTCTCCTCTTTCATTCATCCTGTTTAAATACGATTAGGTGGTTGATCCATGAGATAGAGACCACAACATGTAGTTCACCCAAAAGAAAATAAGGCTATAACATGTGAGAGATCTATTATAAATGCATGAATTTATACCAAACACAAATGACCGGCCCAGAGTACAACGTATATTTATGATGAAACAATCCATGGAAAGGTACAAGTTTATTGAGCCTAATTAATTAAAATTAATTTCATCTTATGACAAGTTCATGTAGTTCCACCGTCACTCCTATAGGATAGCTCCATTATAACCTATACTAGCATGTGTATGCGTTTGGAGGAGTAGCATATAACTTGCTCCTATAGGATTGCGCTATTATCATATGAATTTGGGTTCCTTCACTTTAATTGCCAAAGCACAAACAATGCAAGCCTACAAGAAACAAGAATCATCAAATAATTATTTTCGAGAAATGTTAAATTAGTAAAGAATTGTTGATGTTGTTTGACTTGGGATTATTAAAGTAGGAGAGTACACCTTGACAAGTTCCTTGTAATGTCCATTGATTAAGCTTTCAATTCAAAATACTTACATAATAGCAATTAGTTTTGACCAATCTTTATCACAATTCATTGTTGAAATAACTACATTCTTTGTCTAATTTCATGGCCGACAAGCATGACTTCAAGTAATTAATCATAATCGATTAATAAATAATGAATTGATTGAAAGGATGATGTCTAATAAAAAAAGTTATTCTAGTTAGTACGACTTGGCCCATAACTTATAAGGTTGTGGATTCAAATCTCATAGCTGCAAATGTGAGCATCTTTTTAGTGGGTGATCTATAAGTACCTTGTAAACATTCTTCAAGCCTAAAGACATGTTCTATCCCTAATGAACTCCAAGGACCCAACTCATCACCTAAACTTCACACACACACACGCACACATAACCAAAAAAAAAAAAAAAGGATGATGCTCAATGTTGCATATGCATGAAGAAGTATAAAAGCATTCAAATATCACTAGTGATCTATCTTCAAACTGCACCAACAATTTTAAAATATCGTATCAAGATCTGTTTGCATATTGGGAAAATGAGTTATGTAACATTAATTAGTTTGAAGAATGTGCCAAAATGTGAGTAACAATATATCAAAATAAAATTAAGAATTAAAAATATACTTTTCAATATACATACTTTTGGTATATCGTTGATTTGATTCATAGCTGTTCCATCATG
Organism: Prosopis cineraria; assembly: GCF_029017545.1. NCBI lineage: Eukaryota > Viridiplantae > Streptophyta > Magnoliopsida > Fabales > Fabaceae > Prosopis > Prosopis cineraria. The sequence continues at coordinate 31,663 of NW_026556746.1, forward strand.
TCCCCATATCTCTTGCGTTCTCTCCTTCTATTTCTCTGTCTACAGCAACATGACTGTACGGCAACGATATCTTTGGTTTTCCTTTTTCTCCTACATTATGCGAATGGTAATTTAATGAAAATTGTTAAATAAAATCTTTCAAAAGGTATGAAATTATGAAAAATAAATAATTTGATGAAATAATGAA
>NW_026556747.1:0-31843 GCF_029017545.1 Prosopis cineraria
TTTTTTTTTTTCACGGTAATACGAAAACAGAACGCGAGTGGGGGTGGTTATAGAGAGAAACTTAGAGAAGCAGAGATATTTTCGGTTTGGCTAAATTTCCTTCACCCTTTGTTTTTTTTTTTTTAACCATTTTAGTTAAGCTTGAACACCATATTTTCTAAATATGACAATTATTATTATTAAATATAGAATGAAATTTTATTAAATAGTCATTTGAATATTAAATTATTTAATATAATAATTGTGAAAAAGGCTAAGTTTGTTTTAATTTAATATAGTTAATGAGTGTGACTATGATAATAAATTTGTTAAAATTAAAAATTTATTAGATAAATTAGTCCACTAGCCAAAAAAAATTTTGTACTCAAAAAATATGAACAAAGTTTTTGAAAATTTGGAAGTATGGTCTATTAATGTTGATATCCAGAAATTTATCATTAAAATTTAAAAATTTATAAAAGTTAATATACATTAGTGTAATCATTAACAAATATAATAAATTAGCCAATAACAAAATATAATAATGTTGAGTTATTTATTTGGTTTAGTCCTATAACATTAGTTATATCTGCAAAAGTCAATATTATAGAACCAAATTAAGTAAATAGTACAATATTTATTATATTTTACATTATAGACAATTTATTATATTTGTCAACAATATTATATCATGATAAATTTTTTAAATTTTTATTACAAATTTTTTTTTGGGCCAGTGGGCCAATTATCCCATTTATATTTATATATAGCTATATGAAATGTTAGGACGATATACATTTTAATTAAAATATAAAAGTAAAAAATCACTAAAAAATAAAATAAAGTTTAAAACAGATGAGGGTTATTTAATTTAGATATAATTTATCTTTAAAAAAGAATCCATTGTGGTGTGTGTGTAATTGAATTTTCTGATACATATATGGGTAAGAACATATTTTAGTTCTAACGTTAAATGATTTTCATCACATCATATTTTTACTAAAAAAAACAGAAAAAAGAAGTTTACTGAATCTTGTGACATGAACATAAAAACAGAGACCAGAGAGAAAACATGAAGTGGATGTACATAAATGCGTATGCAGATCAAGCGGGAGTCCCTGCTTTAAATCCAAAGGAGGCGTAAGAGAAGGAGCCACCATCCCAACTTTCATGGACGACTCTCGCCTCTGCGTTTTCTCCGGCAGCCCCCAACGCCACGTGCAGCGGCACAAAGTGATCGGCCACGGATGCGCTATTCGAGCATGCGGCGCCTTCTCTTCGTATGTCTTCACTTCTTCATATCTGCAAAGTCAACTCATTCATTTTTACATTCACGTGCTCGAATCCAAGACTTCATGCTTGTGTAATGTTGGAATATTACGATATGATTGGTGTTTGTTTAATCACCAAGTTGGTATTCTAAATCAGGCCACATCATTGTATCGAGTTATGAGGTTTCATCCTACTTAAGAAAGATCACAAATTAACAAAGATCTTGGTCCCAGTAAGTCTGGCAAAATGAGGTTTATTCATCACCCAAATAGGTTGGTTTGATTTGTAAATTTTAAGTATAGGATTATAATGTTATATCATCTTAGTTAGTGAATATTCAATTTTTTGTAATCTTAACAAGTAATCAGAGATGGAAGTTACCTTGCATTAAGAAGAGAGTGTTTCAGCCAGCCAGCGATGAATCAGAAGCCCAAGTTGGAGGAGGGCTATTTCGAGGACCAATGGCTCTCAAGTTATGAGTGGCACTTCCAGACCCAATGATCAGAACTCCGTCTTCCTTCAGAGGCGCCAGCGCTCTTCCCATCTCATAGTGAAAGCTTCCATCTCTGTGCGACGACACCGACAGCTGGCACACCGGGATGTCGGCCTCCGGGTACATCAGCATCAGTGGCACCCACGCGCCATGGTCCAGCCCCCTCTTCCTGTCTTCCTCCACGCGCTCTATCCCCGACGCTTCTAGAAGCTCCTTCACCCTCTTCGCCAACTCCGGAGCCCCCGGCGCTGCATATTTCAGCTATTCATTGAATACCCAGTCAATGCTCAAATTCAAACAAGAATGGATAGTAATTAAAGTGGAAGACGAGAGAGGCGAAACCTGATACATGATTTGGGGGGAATCCGTAGAAATCGTGGATGGTTTCGTTGCGATCGACGACATTGACGGTGGGGAATTTGGTGTCCCAGTGACCAGAGATGACCAGAATCGCAGAAGGCTTCTGCGGGAAAATATCCTTCCATGCCGTCAAGAACTGCCTCGCCGGAATCGATTCGTCAATGCAGAGTGTGGGGGAGCCATGTGATATGTAAAACGTCTCCTTCACTCCCATATATTTCTTCTTCCTTGATATCCTATGCTAAATTATATATGAACAATGTGAATATTTCTTTTATAAACAGAGCATCTGGAAACAGCACTTGGTATTATCCGCCATTGTAAGGAAACAAGGAATCCCATTTTCAAAGTTTTGACATTTGACTTTGATCTCTTCCACGTTCCACCGAGTGAAGATAAGATATTACTTCATTATATTAAAAACTATATGTATCTATATACTTCTTGCGTGTATGCGTAGATTTGTGCTTGTATTTCTCGGACCGCCTTCGCCGACATTGCAATGCACCAAAAGTTCTAGCAAGGTTTCCATTGTCATTGTCAGATTCAAAACTGCCTGCACAACAATGAATAGAATAACATGACCCTATCCCTATCCTATCACTGGTGTTTGATGTCGATATTTTGACTTCTTTATGAATTTCATTATACCGAGAAAAAAAAAGGATAGAAAAAATCACAACGAAGAATCATTGAACATAATTAATTGATCCGCAATATTAAATAATTTTAATATTATTTTACAAGATCAAAAGACTTAAATATAATTAAAATTTATTATAAAAAAATAAAACTACCTCTTCTATATAGTTTTTGTGATTGGAAAATTTATTATTGTTAAAATAAAAATAAGACTTGTTTTTTTTAAATGAAACTCATTTATCAAATCACAACACTTGGTTCTATCCACCATTAAGTAAATTTTTTGAACTTATTAATTAAAAAATTGGTTGTTGTTAAAATGCAAATTGAATTTTTTTAAAATAAAGACTTGTTTACCAAATCACAATACTTATTCTTCTCCACTAGTAAATTACTTTTTTGGAGTTGTATGCACATATGAGAAGTAGTTTTTCTTTTTACAATAAATTTTGATTACATTTAGGTTATTTGATCCTGCAGAGTATTATCATAATTATTTGGTCCTATACAGAGTAATTAATTCTGTTATTTTACCAAAACTATATATTGAAATATGCAAAGATGAGGAGTTAAAATCAGAGTTTTTGTTTTTGTGGGAAGAGAGTGTTGTATTATTATTATTATTATTATTAGTGTTACTTATATATATATATATATATATATATATTTATGAGAAAGGCTTGAAACATTAACTTTAACCACATTCTACGGTGGGTTTATCTGAAATAATTTCAGTTGGCTAAAAAATATTATTTTATATTATTTCTGAAATTACTTTGCAAGTTAATGACGCATAAATAACAAGTTACACATTGTAAATGATAATAAAAAAATTTTATTGAAATATATAAATGACATTTAACTGTCATAATTTCTCTAAAATCCATAGATGACTTTATGACATTAATGATTTTATTTAAATGACTAAATAAAAATAGAGGGTTTAGCTCCATTTTCTTAATCACAATTTTTATTTAAACAATTATAACTTTTGTTCTATGAATTATAAAAATTAAATAAAAAATTACAACTTCTTAAATGAAATTTCTTTTATGATTGATAAACAATGACAAAAAATAATTAATTTCAATCATAACTTTTGTTTAAACAATTATAATTTTCATTTTGTGAATTAGAAAAATTGAATAAGAAATCACAATATCTCGAGTAAAATTTTTTATTATTGGAATTTAAGTTCTAAAAATAATTAATCACAATTTTTATTCAAATAATTACAATTTTATTATGTGAAATCATAACTTCTCGTGTAAAATTTATTTTATTATTCAAGTTCAAGTTCTGAAAATAATTAATTATAATTTTTGTTTAACCAATCACAACTTTTATTTTGTAAATCGCAAGAATTGAATAAGAAATTACAACTTTTCATATAAACCCATTATTTTTTTATTTTAAACATAAGGCAATTTAGTCATTTAACTTAAAATCAATAATGTCAAAAAGGTTCTTGAGAATTTCAAAGAAATTATGGCATTTAGAAGAATCTAATTGTCATTTATATATTTCAGTGGGATTTTGTTGTTATTTTTTCTTTATCTTGAATTTTTTAATCTATCATGAAGATATAAAAATGTCAAGTTTTACATTTGAAATCATTTTTTTTTTCAGATCGAGATTTAGTAAGTAAGATTTACAATTGAAAGACATACTTTCCTATTTACATTATAAATAACCATTTGACTACTATGCCTAGAAATAGAAATGTGCAGAAGGCTGCCGGTTTTTGTAAACTTAGCCTATCTTGAAAGATTCATTAACCAATTCCTTAAAAAATATTAAATACAAACAATAATAAATCACTGAACAATTACTGACCATAAAAAAAAAAAACACTGAACAATTATGTATCACAAATGTAGCGTATGAATCAATGGTACAATGAGCCTATCAAAAGTAAAAGATTAATCCAAGTGAATATTTCAAATAGTGGGATTTATTAACACACACACCAGTGCAGTGCATTTCTTCTGATCTGTTCCCCTACCACTTCATGCACTGTACAACTCTCGCAAATTTATCCAACTATAACGCATCAAAGTTTAGAATTAGGTGGCAGCAGAAAACTGGTAAGAGGCATAAGAGATGGTGCCAAGGCCCCAGCTATAGTGGATGAGTTTCGCCTGCAGCTCCAATGGCTGCGGGCAATGGGAAGAGATGATCAGGCCAGGGATGAGCCTTCCTAGCATGAGGTGCCTTCTCTTCATAATGATTTATATCTCCATATCTGCATTACCAATTCTCAACTTCAAGCACACAACTATACAGTCTAACGCAAAATCCCTTATCACATCTCCAACCAAATTGTCACCTGCGTCAGTTTTTAGTACTACACAAACCCAATGAAAGGGGAAAACAACGTACACTTGTACAGTGTACGACGTGAGGAGTTCTTTTTACTAAAGAGTAAATAGCCTGTGGCTGGCTTGACAAGCATCCACTTAGATGACCTATTTCTGGGAGAATTACATCTCAGAACCAAAACTATATAATTTTTAGGTTAAAATATCTCAAAATAACTATCACTATTTCCAATGATTTAAAATATCTTAATAAAAATTTTCTTAAAGCAGAAAGTCTCCACAAATCTTGTTGTAACTAGTTATTAAAAATAGGTATAATTTTTTAGACCTTTTGGAATGTAAAGTTTCCTGAGAAAAACACTGCAGCACAGTTACCACATTGGGTTGTGCTCTCTTTTGTTGACACCTTAGTATTTAAATCACACGGTAAGCTGAAGAACCCAAACAACTTGCTTACTTAGCTCAAGCATGCCACAAACCAATATGATTTATGAATATGAAAACACAGAGAACAATACCTTCCGTCAAGAAGGGTATCCTTCAACCAAGTATCAAATTCTGATGCCCGGGAAGGAACAGAGCTTCCAGGAGGCTTCATTGTGCTCAAGTTATGAGTAGCACTTCCAGAGCCCATGATCAGTACACTTTCATCGTCCAAGTTATAGTGATATGTCATGTCTTTATTAGATGAAAGAGAAAGTTGACACACTGGGAATCTGGGATGTCGGCCTCAGGATACATCAACATAAGAGGAACCCGGGCTCCATGGTCAAGCCCTCGCGTTCGATCTTCATCGACACGACTGAAACCAGATGCTTGGAGGAGTTCCTTCACCCTCCTAGCCAACTGTGGAGCTCCTGGTGCTGGATATCTGAGCTGCAAAAGTAACAAGGAACATCGATTGGGATTGTTTAGGATGGTGCTAAGGGACAATGGGATGAATTCAGGACATTATTCAAAGTTGAGTCCATCATGGCATCAAAAAGGTAATTGAACTAGATTCACTCTCCAATTTCTGAACCATAGAGAGTAACTTCAATTTGTAAGTGTTTGTTACTATGTTTTCTAGCAACAAGGTGATGTGGCAAAGCATCTGAGCAACACATCTCGGCAACCACTCTGTGACCTCAAAATAAAAGTAATAGTGAGACTTTGAATAAACTCTGATATTTACAGTCATAGATTGAGAAAAAGAGAGGAAGGTGGCTCGTCTCTTGCCTCATCATAGAACATCCCATTTCTTTTTCCGAGATCCCATTGCAACTTGATTAAATCCTCAGAATGATCAGAGGGCCCAAAAAACAGAAAGTCCAATCAATGAATCTAAAGTTAGGAATGAAGGTGAGGCCTAACGAGCCATCTATTTAAGTTTATTTTTATAAAAAGTTAGACTTAAAAAAATATTTTTTTTAAAAAAACTAAGTTTTAAAACCTACACCTTATTGAAAAATGAGCTCGGATTCAGATAGCCATTTTTATTTTAACCCTATAAAATAAAATATTTTTAAATTTTTGAACATACTAATTTGTAGTTTAAAAAAGAATATTAAATATTATAATAAAAAATTTTACTTTTTAAAAATTGAAAAAAAAATAAAAACGTGTTTATAGGCTCAACCCTAAATCCTATGACTAAAAGCTAGGATTCAAAAAATGATCAATTTTAGAATAATCAAGTTCATCAACTTGAGGTCATAAGGGCCTAGCCCGTCTGTTTTCCAATTCTATTACAAATGCCCTTTTATTTATAATACAGTTCAAAATATTCTCTTTATTTTAAATTATAAAACACTTATAATCATATTTCACTTGTTAATAGAAATAGTTATTTGCTTACTTTTTTTTTTTAAAAAAAGACATGTCTTTAACCCTTTATTATGAAAAGTGAGACAAAGTATTTAGTTAGATTATATTTCATGTCCCTATTAATTATTACAAGATTAAAGTAAAAAATAATTTTAAAAAGTACTAAGTGTCCTATATTTGAAACCAAGTTTAATTAAAAAAAAAATCTTATAATGTAGATAAGAGGGAGTAGAATATAAGAATAACACTAGTATTTTTGGGTGAAGAATCGTTGGAGAAAGTTTTAATGGCATTTCACATAATCAAAGTTGTCATTGTAAATTGAGCTAATCATTAATCTCAATGTAACTCTTCAAAATCTAAAAGCTGAATTTCAAGATAATAATGGCCATTGATATTCTTATATATATCTAGTGTTTATTATCCTGTGTGTTGCACAGGAAGCATGTAATTATATAAATTCAATCCCATTCAGTTAAAAGACATGTCGTCTAAGTTAAGATTAAACACATTCTCAAAAATCAAGAAACCTATTACTTCAAGGTGTATGGAAATCGTGATAACTAAGCATATGTAAGAAGGATTATGTCAATATCTAATTATATGCAAAGTGAAACACGTTTGAATAGATTTAGAAGCTAAACACATTAAACTAAATTCCTAAATATCTCTCTGTAAACGATATTCGCTGTAATACATGTCCCGTGAGGTAAGAGAATTATCAAGCCTTCCATGCTCTTAATTCTTGATAGAGTCACATATAATTGGACATGTGTAAAGATTGACTTTGATATATATATTATTGAAAATTACCTTCTTTACATATGAAAAGACTATATACTTTTTGAAAGATTTATATTGATTCGATAAATTAATCCTTTCATATTTTACTTTGAACTATTTAAAGTTATGGCTTCTATGACATTTTTTTCAACATGAGTAGTGTGTATTGCCCATACCAAATGCTTGGTCTATATTGTGGAGTGATATTATAAGGGTCTTAACCTTCAAGTAAAGTTTATGAGGAGGTAATCCAAAGCAAGTGATTGTGTTAAGAAATTAGGTATTGTACAAATCATCAAAAGAATTACTATTTTTTGTTGATTTGTAAATGGAATCATAATTTAAGAACTCAGGGAATTCACCCAAGAAGCAATGAATACATATAACCATTAACTTGATTGAAAACTTTCATAGTAATAGCAATAATTGTTCTATCATTGAAATATTGAGTGTTAGATAAATTGTTTTAAAAAAATAAAATAAGTATATGAGACTGTTGCTTCCAATGGATCTCCATAATTAGAAAGCAATAAATTTTGATGAACTTCTATCTTAGCTATAATGTCATGTGGTTGGAATTGACCTAAGTTACCATCACCTACTATTGTAAAAGAATTTAAATAAAAAATGGTGAGATCAAATCCTACAATAACTTAATTTTAAAAAGTTAAGAGCATTTACGTAAACGTGCTCAAAAATTTAATTCTATCACCCAGCCATATTTATATAGGATAAGATGCTAAAATTTAACAAGTTTTCTTGATTTTATTATAAATTGAACCCTTCTTTCCACGCCTTGTCCGCCCACCCAAAAAAAGAGAGAGAGAGAGAGAGAGCACTTGTTATGAATTAAAAATAAATTCTTAAAATGTTAACTAATATATCAATTTTCATACAATAAAATTTATAATAATATGTTACTATTTTATAAATATCACTGGTTTCTTTTAGTTTTGAGCAAAAAAAAAACGTAGATAATTTTATTATATATATTAACGATCAATGACTCCCCATATATCAAAATACTAATACATTTTAAAATCTATAATAAATCACACCAATTAATCATTTATGCGCATAATAATAATAATATTAATAATAAGTTACATTATAGAATTTTTTAACTAAAAAAGAATATACTAAAAATTTGGGGAAAAAGTCATTAGTTTTAGTCTTTGAAAATTTTCGATGGAGTGCAATCGTTTTGGTGCTAATTTAATTAAATTAAGATCATTTTTTGCCTTAAAATATTATCCGATGAGTACCTAATGTTTTAAAATATTTGTTGCAATAATTTTTTCTTAAGATAATTAAAACATAATATATTTACTTAAATATTAAATACCTTAACTTTGACCATTAAAAATATAAACTAGGACTTAAGTTTTATAAAAAATGTCACTTGTTATCTAAATGAAGTTAAGTTAATATGCCTCTTTGTCCTTAAATTATTTTTAAAAAATACTTAGTATCCTAAACTATTTGTGACATAGTAATTTAACATTTAAAGTAATTAAAATATAATAAAAATGCACATTCATATGAATTCATTTGATATGATACCTGACATTTTCCATCAAACTTAATCTTAGTTAGTATCTTTAACAATCAGTATTGAAGTATTTAATATCAAGGACAAATATATTATATTTTAATTATTTTAAAAACAAAATTGTTATGAATTTAACATGTTAGGAAAATTGCTCAACAATAAAAATACACCTTAGCTTAATTTAATTTACAGATGCTGCTGCGCGCAATTGTCTTGGCCTTGAGAAGCACAGAGGCACACTATACTCCCAATATCAGTGTGCGCTCAGACATATGGGCGCGCCTATTGGCAGAGAAAGAGAAGTTGGTTACGTTCGAATGAGGTTCTCCCTTTGTTGTGCGCTTTATAGGGTTTTGTTTGAGTCCACTGTGCAAATCTTGATGTTGGTTTGTTTTTGTGGAAAACTAGCAATATAACGGAATGTTGTGTTGCCTTGTCAATCTTGGAAGGGAAAGATTCTCACTTGGCTTTATCTAGTGTTTTGATCAGTGATTCTTGGGATATCACACGGTATTCCAATTCACTAATAACTTTTGTTCTTAAATGCTGTTTGTTCTTCGGTTTTGGTCTTGGTTCTTTTCATTTCTTTTGCTAATCTTTTAATCTCTGTCTCTCTTTTTTCAGTTGAGAAGGTTCAATTGGATGTGCATTGAGATTGGATATTTGTCAATTATAATTCTATTTAATTTTTTTTTTAAAATACTGTTTCTTCCCCCGTTTTGTGGTTGACCCTTGTCATGTTTTTGTCATTGTTTTCCTCTGTACTCGTATTTTATCTAATAAGTTTAATTGGGTTTGACGATAAAAAGCAGCTGTTTCCTTCTATGCTTCTTCAACTTATTTTCGTGTGGGTGCATTGTGGTTGAATATCTGTCAATATATTCTCGATCCAAAGAGAAAATTGGTTATTTTGAGTTATATGATTCATTCTGTTCCTGTCTTGCCCAATTGTCATTCATACTACAAGTAAGTTGCGGTGTCTAATGATTGCTTCCATAGGTTTCTAGGAGTTCACCTTTTGTCATGCGATTGAATCTGTTTAAATGCTTGTTAGTGTTTTCTTATTGAGTGGCAGCGAATACTCATGGAAACTGTTTTGGCATGCAAATTTATTGCAGCCTCATTTAGTTTTACAATTTTTGTCAGGTTGTACGTACCAGCGGTTATATGACAAGCAGGCTATAGATAGAAATTGGTATTATTTTGGCTGCGTGACTACTTTCTGATGATATTTTTCGACTGGATTTATTTTCATTATGAGTAGTATGTTGAAGAGATCTCAGGAAGAGGCTGTTCGGTCATCTTCTAATCATCCTCGTGAAGATGCTGTTACTTATTCTAAATTGTCATTATCGGCTTCAAATGAAAATCACATTCAAATAGTTCAAGACTCCTGTGTGGCAAAGACACAATATTATGTATCTCATGATGCAGATAGACGATATCCTCTTCATTCAGTACATCAGGTGCCATCATCTTCTAACGATTCACATTTAAATAATCCTGTTGGTACTGAAAACAGGGTAGAATTAAGGGATTCTAAAGATAGTAGAGATCTCCAGTTTTTGAACTGTGACATTAAGTCAGAGAAGAATGAGCTCCGTGGTGATCTTACCAGGGATTCTAAGATTGCTAAGAATGAGAAGGATGTGCATGTTAAAGGTAGAGGAGATGACAAGAAAGATGTCAGATATGATAGGGATGTTCATCATGACTTGAAAGGTGATATTAAGACAGAAAGGGATGGTTATAGTGTGTCAAGCAGTCAGTTGGATTGGAAAGAATCAAAAGAGCGCCATAGGGGAAAAGGATACTCTGATGCTCCCAGTGGAGGTTTGGACACCAGATATGTATCAAATGGGAATACAAAAGGCCCTATTGAGGCTGGAAAGGAGGGTTCAACTGCAGAGGAGAAGAATTGCATGGAAACTTTTGTGGCTGTTGGGGAGAACAAAGATTTAAAAAGTGAAGATAGATCTAAAGAGAAGGATAGAAAAGGAAAGGATGTAATGCATCAGGATTGGCGTGAAAAGGCAAAACAAAGAAGTGATGTACAAAGGTTGGAGGCAGTGGAAAGAGATCTTCCAAAAGAGAAAGAGAATTCAAAAGAGAGAGGAAAGGATCATATCAAGGGGGGCTTATGTAATGAAATTGGAAAAGTTCAAAATAATGAGAAAGAGCTTGGTAATGCATCGGTCAAAATTCCAGAGCAAGACAAGGTATTGCCAGAACAGAAGAAACCAAAAGATCATGACAGTTGGAGAAATATTGACAGGGAACCCACAGAGAGGAGGAAAGAAAATAATTCTGATTTAGGAGACAGGCCTGATAAGCGCAGTAGGAGCTTTGACAAGGAACCTGAAGAGGGAAGTGCTGATAGGGAAGGGGCAGCTGAGAATGGGAAGGAAGTCTATAATCATGGTGTTCAGCATCGGAAGAGAGTGAAAAGATCTAGGGATAGCCCACAAGTGGCTAATTGTGGGCCTCATTTCAGATCCCCTGCTCAAGACAATGAAGGGTATATTCCCCCTAACTGTTTGTAAAGTTTATTTTCTGATATTTATTCTTCTGTTTCCTTGATAATTTTCTCTTAATCTTTGTAAGCAAATAATTTAGTGCATGTATATGAGACTGTGATTTATGAATGCTGAAGCTTCATAATTTTTTAAAATTTATAACCATTGAATTTTGTTTTGCAATTTCCCAATCCCCACTTCTTACTGCAGTTGGGTGGATAGTAATGTCTGCCTTCAAGTAGTTGAAAATATTTTACTTCTATAACATTCAAAACTGATAGCATGGGCTCTTTGCGCTCGAACTCTGAAATTTATAGGGATACCGATGCTAATAACTGACTTTGTTAGTGAACATCTCAAAATCCTCAAATATAAAACCTTGAACTAAGAACTTATCAGAATATTCCTAGATGCTATGAATCAAAAGAAAAATTATGTGGTAGTGCTTCTTTCTCTATTTTTATGTTATATATTGAATCTTCGGAAAAATAAGCTTATGATCTATAATTTCTATTTTAGTTTTCTTATCTTTAATGCCTTATTGGATATCTAAGTTGTTGATGGCTTGATGTAATAGTTGTTCTTAAACTTTGAGAACCTTGTCTTGAAGAAGACAATGATTAGATCTAAATGCTGCTACTCTTGAGCTTAGACAAGAGCCTTGTTTTGATTTCGTCCTTTTCTCTCATCAAATGGTTTCTTTTATTCCTCTACTTCTCTTTTTCCCTTTCATTCCTTTTTTCACCCCTATGTCCTTTTGCTACTTTTCTATGATGTAAATATCAATGCTGTCTTGTATCTCTTGTTTAATTGAGTCTTACTCTTTGGGGTTTTGAATTAGTGTCCTGAATGGATTTGATGGAATCCTTCCTATTGCTCTATTTTCTTTCATTTTGGTAGTGACTATCTGATTCATTTATTTTGCAGGTCTCATGGTATGCTGTCATGTTTTGTTCCATTGGCAAAGTTGTTGGTTTGTTCTAGATCACCGAACATGTTGCATTGTTATTTAATGTTTCTGCAGAACTTTCTGTAGTTAACATATTACTGTACATTTTGGATTCTATTTTTCTCCCTTTATTCACTGATCTCCCTTGCTTGTCCCTTTACTGTTGTGTGATGGGCTACTGCTATCTCATGTTCAGTCGATTGTTAATGCTTATTGAATGGAAAAGATTGCCGCTGCTAATATTTGTTTGCATATTCATCATATAGAAGTTTCTCTCATTTCAGGAAATGCAGAATTGCCTGTTTATAAAGTCGGGGAATGCATGCAAGAATTGATAAAATTGTGGAAGGAATATGAATTATCTCAAACAGAAAAAAGTGGTGAAGGTTCAAAGAAAGGCCCCACTCTTGAAATACGGATACCACCAGAGCATGTCACTGCTACCAATCGCCAAGTATGATTAAACTGATATGGAGTATTGTAATATTGATGAATGTTTTTTTTTTTTGGGTTTTAATATCTATTTGAAAATTTGTTATGATTTGATTTTTTTTCATATTGAGTTTAGATTATTTTGTTCAGGTCAGAGGGAGCCAGCTATGGGGGACTGATGTGTACACATATGACTCAGATCTTGTTGCTGGTATGTGCTGTTACCTATTACAAAAAGGATGCAGTTATCTTTTGATTGAAAATTATCCAGGCAATGTAGTTGAAATTAGTATTTGATGGGGCAATTTTGTTGCGCAGTTCTCATGCATACAGGTTACTGTCAACCATCAGCTTCTCAGCCTCCTACAACCATACAAGAGCTGTGTGCAACCGTTCGGGTGCTTCCTCCACAAGAATGTACTTCCCTGCCTTGATTTTTATGAATATCAGAAAGATGTTGATTCATTAACAACATCAGATTTTGTCACTGTTGTCTATGATAACATCTAAATGCTTTTGAGGGTCTGTTTTGCTATGTTGCAAAACTTCTGCATTTTTTGAAATAATATTTCTAAAAGCTTAATAAATGATAGAGCACAATGGCGTCTTGCAATCCATGTAGCCGACCCCACCTAGTGGGATAAAGGCTTGTTGTTGTTGTTGTTGTTGTTGTTGTATTGCAAGTAGTTTGGTTTTTGGCCAGATCATTCAGGAAAGTGTTTAATGTTTTTAACTGTAGAAAATTTTTACATATATATATTTTTTATAAAAAATTTTTTTGGCCAAATTACATGAAGAACATGGATAAAATTACTTTCATTGTTGTCAAGGACCAATTCATTTTATTAATGTGAAAGTCTATGAATATATTTATTATCTCTAACATGCTCCCTTTCATGAAAACGCTTTGGCTTTGAAGTGTGGAAAAAGCATAGGCTCACAAACCTTTGTGCAGGAATTTCATTTAATCAGAAAGAATGAGGGTGGGAGGATCAAACTCCTTGCCACTTGATTATAGAGGTTCTAATACCATCTTAGAGATCTTGTTTTTTCCTTGAGCATAAGCTTTGAAAGTGAAGGCCAATGCATAGCTTTATTATGGCCTTTAATATAGTCAACATTGTTTGGTAGGAAAGTGCTTTTTAAATGGTGACCATTTACATTTTAAGTTCTCTAGGCCTTGAGCTATTGAGAGCAATTCTTGTGTATAACATCATATAGTTCGTTATATGATGCATGTAACAAATATTTCAGTTGAACTTGTGGTTCTCATTCTAAACATTACCTGTGAATTATGCGGCAACAGAAAATAAAAACAAGAGGGAGAAAATGTCAGAACACAGCTGAAAAACTTATCGTTTAAATCTCAAGTTCAAGCTCTGAATTTTCTCGAGCAACTTATACATTTAATTCTTGTATGCTCACTAAGATGATCGCATTTAGTGCCTACAAATATTACTCAAATAAAGCTACTTGTCATTACATGTCTGAGCACACCTTCAGAACTTGCCCAATTAAAAAATTAAAATGACATAAATTGCTTTAACAATATAACGACCCCTATTAGGAAACATAACCATTTATATATCTATTGAATCAAATATTTGGCATGGGCTTTTGTGGGAAGGCAGTTAGCTATTCAGAACTGAGAGCTACTGTTCCAAAAATAACAACTGAGAACTACTGCCTGTACAAAAGGCAGTGAAAGGCATTTTCTCTGTAGCTCACTGTAATGACCGCCAAGCCTTTTGTTGGACGTTAGTTTACCAACATGATTAATTAGAAAACTTGAAATATTTATCTGTGATTCAGGGGGGAAGTCAGCTGCAGTGATGTTGGTTTCCCTTCCTCTTTTTCAGTTAATATTGCTATTTTCTGTCAAATTTTGAAGGATTTTGTCGATAATCTGGAGATTCTAAGTTTATCTTGTATTAGGTTATACTTCTACTCTGAGAAACAATGTCCGTTCCCGTATCTGGTGTGCAACAATTGATTGTAGTTATCAAGTTGAACGATGTTGCATTGTGAAGGTAATAACAAAATCTCTGGAAAGTATGCTTATTATTGCCCTGAATTAATATGATCCCTTCATTACGTCCTTGTTTACTTTTGATGCATGTCACATAACTAAGTTTATTATGTTCCATTTTCAAATATACTGTCCTCTGATTCCTTTTGGTATCTCTCATTTGTGGGAGATGGCTGTGTTGTTTCCATAGGCATGCTTTTGTTACGATTTTCATAGCATGTTAACTACTTTCTAAGATTATCTTTGAAAGGAAGGGGTGTTAGTTCTTGGAATGACTCTGCCTCTTCACATTTACATAGTAACACCTGTGTTTGCACAATTGCTCATGTCCTTATGTATATAACCTTATTCTTGTTTACTGGTTTCGTTGCCCTTTTATTCAGAAAGAAGGTGGAACTGTAGATCTTGAACCTTGCCTTGCTCACACATCAACTGTAGAGCCCACCCTTGCTCCAGTGACTGTTGAGAGGACAATAACTACCAGAGCTGCAGCTTCGGTTTGTCCCACATCTCGTGACTAAAACCTTTTGCACTCAAAATCTAATTAATATGGCAAATAAATGCACGAAATGATGGCTCACCAAGCTTCTATCGATAATCTAAATGTTCATATTTTTTATATCTCTCCAGCTGGTTATAGAAATTTTTTGTACATTGACATGACATAAGTTGTCTTTTGGCACAGTTTATCTGTGGCCTTCTTTTAAAAAAAATCTAATTAATATATTTTTTTATCTGGAAAGAAAATGTAAAGTTTATATTTTTTGGAGGGCATGCCCACATGTTTGTATTGTTCTTCTCGTCTTTAATAAATTCATTTCTCTATGAATTTTTTTATTCTCTATAATTCATAAAATTTTCTTTCTTTGCTGAATGCTTTTGATGTCCAGATGGAAAACTGCAATCTTGGCATGAGAACAAGTAGGGGAAAGAGATATTTAAAAAAAAAAAAAAGGAATACTTTTCCTGGTTTTACAAGTTTTTCACGTTCTTGAGTAACTTAGTAACGCATACATAGATTATCTATGTTGACATCCTAATTTATTATTCTACATGGTGGTCTGCATTACAAACAGAATGCATTGCGGCAGCAAAAATTAGTACGAGAAGTCACTATTCAGTACAATCTCTGCAATGAGCCTTGGTATGCTAGCTTTAATTTAAAATATGTCTGTATTGGGTTACAACATTTTCTTACTCTTCCTAAATTAGATACTAGACAAAAACTTGTAGCACATTCATGATAAAAATATTTTACCAGGATCAAGTACAGTATAAGCATCGTCGCTGACAAGGGCCTTAAAAAACCACTCTTCACATCTGCTCGCTTGAAGAAAGGAGAAGTTTTGTATTTGGAGAACCATTCATGCAGGTTTTTTTTTTTTTTTTGCACAGTAGTTCAACGCAAGTGATCTGTATGTTAATTGTGTAACAGGCTTCATTCTGATCCTTTTCTTTTTTGGTGTGGAGCTGCATTTTATAACCAAATAAGTTTCAATCCTCAAATTCTTTCTAATTAGCCATTTGAGAAAAAAAATGGAGTTATTTGAGGAAGTAAGTTTCCTTTGCTAACAATTATCCGGCGTTGCTTCTTTGTAACTCTTTGGTATTTGAATGTAAAGGGTCAGTTTCTTTTATCATGTAGTCTGGGGTCTTGGTGAATTTAGGATTCCTAGAGGACATTTTGTAATATATGGGGGGACTTGCAGATATGAGCTATGTTTTACTGGAGAGAAGAAGAGGAAGTCCATGCCACCAGCTCGAATGCATGACCCAGATTTAGAGAAGTCTCAAAATCACCACTCGCATTCTGCAAAAGGTGGAAAATCTGATTGTAATAATGTTACGATCGATGTCTTTCGCTGGTCTCGTTGCAAAACGCCTCTGCCCCAGAAAACGATGCTTACAATTGGCATACCTCTGCCCCTTGACTATGTGGAGGTACTTTCTGATCACTCACATGAATTTTTCACTTGCTTATGAATAATATCTCTGTAAATTTTCTTTTAGAAGTTGTGGGTATCTTCTTTTGTTATTTGTTTGAAACTTTGAATGTTTGCAAGCCCTTTGCATGATCCTTTTGTTTTCTTTTCTCTCTCCATGGCCTCTTCCTTCTCCCATTCTCTCTCTCTCTTCTTTTTCATAATCACAAGGTTTAAGGCAAGAAATGCACATAGGTGCTGTTTCATTGTAATCTGAATCTTTCACATTGATGGGGTGATTACTTTCAGAAAGAGATAATAGAAGAGGAGAAAATAAATATAAGGATAAAACATACGCTCTACGTACAATTGTTATCATGTGTCATTCTTTTTTTTCTAATGTATACGCATGAAGGATTTGATTTGGTTTCATTGAGAGCATTAACTTTTAACATTTGGGATCAGGTGCTAGAGGAAAATCTGGGCTGGGAAGATGTGCAATGGTCTCAAACTGGTGTTTGGATTGCAGGGAATGAGTATGCGCTTGCCCGTGTGCACTTCTTGTCAATTCACTAGTTCTTTTATTTATCTTTTTTTTTTTTTTGTGGACGATAGGTTTTTTCTTTTTCTTTTTTCGAGTTGTGGGGACACAGATACTTTGCCTCTTTCCGCAGATCTTGAATTTTTGGTACTGCTTCGCTTCAACATGATGATATCGATGTTAGCCTTTCATGGAAGTAGCATTATTATTATTATTATTATTATTTTGAGTGTTGCATTATTATTTTCTAATGATTTCTTTTTACCCGGGGTTGTGCATTTATTTATTTATTATTATTATTATTATTATTTATACAATCAAGTTAAAACACTCACACACATGAACATGTGATTGCTGGTTTTAAGGCCGAAATCTTTTCTAAACAAATGACATGGCTTTGGGGGAAATTTGTGTAGATATCTCCCCCCCCCCCCCCAAAAAAAAAAAATTCAGAAGGTTCTTTTGTAATAATTTTTTACTTCAGAAGGAAATCTTTGTTCTATTGATAGACTTTTCAAAAGTTACTTTCGGCTAGTGTGTGTAAAGACTATTTCTTCTTAATTAAATTTGCTTAATTATCTGTAACCAAAAGAAAATTTGCTTAATTATAAAAAAAAATATTTTTGGCTTTTGAACAACTTTCCATTACTTTCTAATGGTAAAAGTTGATTTATTACTAATGGAACAGGCTTTAGCAAAAAGAAATAGTTTCTTACAATAGGGTAAACTAATGTTTAAATTTTTATTAAAAGAGTTGCCTACATTTAATACCTGATAATAACTCGAATAAGATTACCTTTAACATGAGCCGTGGGCAACCAAAAAAAGTTGATACATTTATTTTTTTAAATAATTTTTAATTTACCAAACTCATTTTTATAAAATGCATTCAGACATAAATCCTACTCCCTTCGTTCAAAAATATAAGATATTTTTAAAAAAAATTAAATGTTCAAAGATATAAGGCATTTTTAGTCTTTCGAGGTATAATTATTATTTTTTTTTAAATGCCCTTATTGATAATAACTTTATATTTATTGTAGTATGTTTAATAGAAGTAAATATGAAAATATAGGGTTAATTTAAAAATAGGTAACTACTTTATTAAAGAATAAGATTCAGTTAAAATACCTTATATTTTTAAATAGATGAAGTATTAGAATAACTATTTTTTTATCAAATTAACTTTTGATAAATGGACTTTTAGGGTTGGCTTGTTTTAGCTTATTTCATGAAAATTTGTGATTTTTTTAGAGTTTTTTTAATATTTGTTTAAATTTTTGAAAATAATCAAAATTCAATAAAAAGCAGATTTTTTATTATTTCAAAGTAGCTTATGAAAATAATATAATGTGATAGATGAGAAATAGTATTTTAAAAGGTAGGATACGTGAAGATATCATAAAATTTTAAAATAGTATAATAATAATTATTTTTATAAAACAAAAATCAAGGAAGATATCATAAAATTTAAAAATGACTAATTAATAATTAGTTTTTTATTATTATAACTAAATATAAAATCATGTCTGCTTTTTATAAAATTTCTACAAAATAAATCTCTTTTTATAAGATCTCTAAATTATTTAAAAATTATTTATTTTTTAATCTTAAATAAATGGGATATTAATAAACAACTTTTTTCAAACTGAAAATGAATGTAATGTATTTGTGTTTAGAGTTTGAAAAAAAGCTGCTTCCACCTTGTAAAAATTATTGGTGCACTGAGTTAACATCTTGAAATTGTGGAAGCAATGCCTTTGCTAAAGTGGAAATAAAAGAAAGGCGCATGAATATCAATGTTTAATCAAACTGGCCAAGTTTTGAAGGTTGCAAAGTGCTAATAATTGTTTTTTCAATTAAAATCAGTTTGAAATTCTTCAAAGATTGCATGTAGATTCCCATAGTTTTACAAGGTTTTAAAATGTGTTTATGTTTTATGTGTATCAAAAGCAAAAAAAAAAAAAAGGTTTTTGAAATTTTCAATTGGATCTTCATGGTCGGGAAATGATATTTATGAACTTATAAATGCATCTCTTCTATTTTAGATCATTATTAACATCCTGATAACCTTTAAAAATAATAAATTTATTGTCAAACTTCCTCCTTCCTTACTCCCTTAAAGGAAGTTCCTTTTATTACAATTTTTTTTGAACAGAAGTTCCTTTTATTACATTTGAAATTTAGATTCATGATACTTTTTCTGACATCTTTTTGAAGGGTTGGATGGAAAAAAAAAAGTAATATACTTCAATAAATGCCAAAGAAATAAAGGTAAAAATAAAAGAATTCATAATACTTATCATAATGCTTTTAGATTCATTCATTTTTTAATCAAAAAGATTCATAATATTTATCATGAGAGGAATAATAATTTAATTTATTTTTATATTTATTTTTTAATTTATTTCATGTAATTTTTTACAAGTAAGCAAATGGAACCTTAGATCTGTTTGACATGAAAAATTAAGCTTTATGGGATTATGAATGGGATAGGTAATGAGATCGGATATGAAAATAATAGTGGGAATAAACTTTAAAATTATATTTGATATGGCATGGAATGATGGAATTAACGAAAAGAACAAGTCTCTGATCAACAAAAGTCAACCAAAAAGACCCAAATGCCCTTGGCTTCTTCCCATCACAGCTGTGCTCAACCCGGAAAAGAGGATCGGCTGAAATAAAAAATGGAAACCCATGGGAAGAAAATCAAAGCCATGGATTCAAACTTGTGGGCCAAAATCAGAAAATGGGAACCCATTAGAAGAAATCAAAAGCAACAACCGACGACTTGGAACGGAGCAAACGCAGCAAGCTAAGTTGTGGATGTGGGTTCGGCGGCTGTGGGAACGACGATCTTGAGCAAACACAGCAAGTCCATGCTTTGTCCAGGCCTGGAACTGAAATCATCGTGCTGCTGCCGCATGGTCCGTTGAAGAAGATGAACCAAAGAAGATGGGGAGGTTGAGTTTGTGGATCTGGAAAGAGAAAACAAAGAAGATGAACCAAAGAAGATGGGGAGCTTGCCAACGCCCTGAAAAGAAGAAGATGCGCTGACCTGAAATGATGATCTGTGTCGCACGAACCAAGGCTATTTTGGTCTTAAAAAAATTCAGTCCCCGGGTTGTTTTTGCAGCACCATGGGGTCCTGGTATTAAAATTTTCGTTTATATCAAACACAAAAACTTGATATTAGGCGGTCCCAATTTCAATCTCACTCTTTTATTCCTTCCTATCAAACAAGATTTAGGTGTTTTAAGCTATAATTAATGTGTTTTATTTTTAAATATTTTTAATAAATAAATTATTTTATATTTATTTTCAAGTAAAAACCCTATAAAATAAAAATAAATATGAAAAAATAATATTAATTTAAAAATGATTAATGAGCATTCTAGACTCTAAATTATTACGTAAATAGTATCCTAATTTTAAACTTTTAAAATGTACAAAAATTCTTCTCAACTTTTAAATTATGATTCTAAAACCCTATCATTAAGTTTAAAAAAATGGTTGTTATTTTTTAACGTCAAGATAGGTACCACATAAACATGTAATTGGGCCACACAACTATAAAAATAATTGTCATTTTCTTCAATTTAATAATAAGATTTCAAGTACTTAAAATTTAAAAATTAAAATTAATTTTTATATGTTTCAAGACTTAGGGTTCAAAATGTTATTCATGTAATAGTTTATAATTTAGGATGCTCATTAATCTATTTAAAAATAATTAACTAATTTATTAGAAGTGAGATTTAGTTAAAAATATTTTATAATTTTTTAAACAAAAGGAATAATGATTTACATGAGCTTTGAAGAGGGAGCAAAGATGAAAATGCAGAAAATACAATGTCACATGCATTCTTGTACAGTGGGTCATATTTTACTTTATTTTGGCTAACCTCACTTTATGGTCTGTTTTGTTAGAATGGAGAAAAGCAGAAATAATGTGAGATTTTAATGAATTCCATACATACATACATACATAGGGTTGAAAAATTTAAGTCTTTTTTTTTTATATCTTTTCTATATTAATATTTTACAATCTCATTATTTAATTTTTTTAAAAAAAATTGAACTCATTAAAATTTAGTCTCCCCTCCAACCAAGCATAGGGTTAGAGTTTAGACACATCTTGATTTTTAAATTTTAATTAATAAACCTAACCATAAAAATTAAAATACATGCATGAAATGATTTTTTCATAATGAAAACCCAAGAATTGCAAAATGAAGGGGTTAACTAAGATTAGTGCTTTACATCTAGAGAAGCTACACTGAGTTCCCTAAAATCAATCTTCCTACTATCTAATCAATCTGATACAACAAATTTTTGCTTCTAGGCCTGCGATAAAATCCCCAACACGGCCATTCTAACATCAATCAAGCTTTTATACAAATCCTTCACTCTTTCTTCTACAATCTCAATCTCATCCTCCAATCCTCTGCACTTTCTCTTCAATCCCTCAACTGCAGATTTCACCTCTCTTTCTCTCTTCCCCTTCATCACTTCCTCCAAATCCCTAACCGATCTCACTGTCTCTCTCAAATCTTCCATGATCAAGTGTGATACACACCTTCTTCTCTGCGTCTCTTCGCTTCCTTCTTCTTGGTTCACCAATTCCAGCAACATTCTCAACCAGGAAGACGAACTCCTTGATCTCTGAGACTCTGTGATTGTAGGGATTCTGCGTTTTGAATCAAACGACAATCCAACCTCGAGAAATTCACAAGCCATCAAAGCCATGGCCTTAGAACCGTTCATAATCTCCCCGAGCTCGGATTCATAGTGACCTAGCTTTTGCCTCAGGATTCTTCTCAAGCCATTACGCTTGCTCACGGATTTGCATTTCCTTTCTATACCTCGAATTGACTCCAGATGCTCCATCGCGCGCATTCTGGAGCTGAAGCTTCCATCGACGAAACGCAGGACCACTCTCAACGAATCCAAATACTTCTTGACGATCTCGATTTTGTCCGATAAGTGATTACAGGAATCGAGAATTTCAACGTTGGTCTCGAGGTAATGCTCGAGAGCTCCACGATCGGTATCATCTCTGTAAGGAATATTCACCAACATTCCCAAAGCAATCTTCTGAGCAGCGATGGAAGCGTCGAGAAATCGAATCAATCCAGCGCTGCCTTGTTGCGGCGGCCGGAGAGTGTCTAGCTCCGCCGTGAGTCGTTCATCGAAGCGGCTTTTCTCAGGCAACGGAGCCACCATGGAAGGCGGAGCTCGCGGCTGAATCATCCGCCGCAAAGAGAGGCTTCGTAAGATAACCGAAGGTGCTCCCATTATTGTAGTTTCTGCTCGTAACTTGTAGTGATGTTTGCTTTTGCTCTGTTTCTGCCGTTTCCATTTTGGCGAGTATAAATAGGAGCGAGGCCACGTGGTAACATTGACACGTGGAGGACTTTAATTGGATGAGAAGGGTGGGGTGTCTTTAAGAGAGGGCTCAGGGTGGGATCCATTTGTTCAGGGTTGTGCCCTAGGTGCCCCTTAAGGTATGGGGCCCAAGCTTATTGGGAGGGGATTTTGGAAGCAAATGAATAATTGGTTTTTTCTGGTTGGGGAGAGTCGAATAATTGGGTGAATCTTGAGCTGGAATTAGAGGACGTGGTCGAGAACAGTAGTACCACGTAGTAAGAATGCGGGACCCATTTGATTCATCCGAATCATTGAGTGGCTATTTAGATATTCCTTCAGATAAAAAAATTAAAAATATTTTTAATCAAATAACATCTTTCAATAAAATAATTATTTATTTTATAATTAACCTTATATTTTTATATTTATTTTTATTTAATAAAATATTTTATTTTAAAATAAATATAAAGTACTTTATTTAATAAAAGTATTTTTTAAAAAAATAATAACTATACCTTTAGAAATAAAAAATATTTTATATTTTTAAATATTCAAACCTCTTAAAATACCTTACATTTTTTACGGAGAAAGTATTTATCTTTCCAATAAAAAAGAGTAACAATTTTTAAGTTCAATTATTTATTTAGATTTTGAAAAATTTTTGTATAGATAGAGTGTGTTATATTATTTTAATTGGTTTTATTATGAAAATAGAATGAATATTTAGGTCACATTTTGGGTACTAGAAATAAATGGAATGAAATGAATTCAAAAATTAACATAAAAATAAACTAAATAATTATTAATCCTTTTGATAAGTATGATAAAACTCATTAATATATACTATAAATGTAAAAATCATTACACTCTTTAAAAATTTCATAAATCATGATCTTCAATCCCATAAAACTAAACCATCTCCTTTCTTTATGAATGTAGTTTACTATTCTTTTAGATCATTTTATTTTTATCTTTATTTTTTTAATCTATTTTATTTTTTTCTTTCGAGCAATCAAACATGTCTTTAATTTTTCAAATTTTCTTGCTTCACTATCATAATGTCATAATTAATTTATATTTAATATTATTTGATTGTTATATTATTATTAAATAAATTATAAATGACATGACCCACCTTAAGAATTTTTCAAAATTTATCTTCGATTTTTTCCATTTACAATTTACTAGAACTGTAGAAGGATCTGGCCTACAAGCAGATCCAGCCAGCACAGATGGTTCCAATTATTGAAGAAGATGTTTTAGAATATTGTTGGCGGTCTTTCTATTGGAACAAGGAACGGTGTGCTATCCCACAATTATTTGACTCGTTCTATCAACTTATCCATTATTCTTGTCCCCTTAAATCTTTCATTTGATTCTTCTTTTTAATCAACCAAGTTAACTTTGACTAAAGTTCAATTCTTTTGTGAAAAAAAAAATTACATTTAAGTTTTATATGAGAAAAATATATGAAAACATTCGTAATTACTTAAAAATAATCTCAATTGCAGCCTCATAATGCTACAAAGAGATAGATAAATAGGAGTGGGATGAAACCCATATGACATATGAAGCTTATTTATATGCTTCTCATGTCCTTCGTATAAAACAAATTTTGAAATTTTTAATTCTTAGTAGAAGATAAAGCTAGAGTAATTATTTTTTTCCTTCCAGTTTTACCCTCATTTATTATATTTTGAATTTCGTAATTGTTATTAATTATAAATAGGGGTAAAATAAGAAAATTATATATTTTCTAATAAATTTAAAGATATAATTATAATTTTTAAAAAGTATGAAGCTGATTAATTTTTTTAAATTAAGCATCGAAGAAAGTGTGTCAATTATAATGGCACTATAACAAAGATTGAATAGGATATTTTTACCAACTGAAATAACCTTATCAAAGTCTGGATTAACAGAATTGAACCACAGAACAGAACATGGCGTAGTGTTGAATGGTAGACTCACAAGCAACGACTAATTAAAAATATTTTAATTTGGGAGAATTTGTTGAAATGAAGGGATGCGACCTTGGGAATGAAAGGGACAAGGCAAGGCTCCACGTGGCATACACCCAAAATCCAACATTTGCTTACTTTGTCTCTCTGTTTGCCACGTTCTCTTTTTTAAATTCGCCTGTGCCTCTCTTCTACGCACCATTATTATTCCTACTATCACTATTTTACCTTATTTTCGTTTTGCAGGCACCAAAACACCATATTAAAAATATTTAATTTAACATTTATGAAATATTATGAACATTACTTTGTCGTATTCACATACCTCAAAATTCAGCCCACACACAGATCAACAGCTTGCATGTCGTGATGTTCCCAGCCACAAGTCTTTTAGCATTGCCTTAGTGTCAGATTCCCAGAGATCGGAGTCTAATTTTTTAAAATAAAAAACATCTACTACTTTCTATTTTTTTATTTTTTTTATTTTTTTCCTTCTCAAATACTACTACTCTACAAATTTCACATTTTAAAATATCTATAAGTTTCGTTTTATTTATATTATCATATTCATGATAAATTATCTATCCATTATATGATTTAGTATATTAATAATAATATTGCTTGAATGTTTTAATAAAATAATGTAACAAATTAAATAATTTATCATACCATTATTAACATATAATATAAAATATATAGCAATGGTTAAATTACAAAAGCGGCAAGAAAGTTATTTCATTCAAATTAATTTGATCGGACTCCTATTATTTATATTTTTCGTCAATATTTTATATATTAAATTTTGTTGATAAAAGACTGAACAGGTGTGCGCGTGTTAATTAGTCGGCAGAAAGGATGAGTGGGTTAGGATGACTTTGAAATTGAACTTTGATCAAAGGCCTTTAACGTAACGTTTAGAGTCTTCCTTGAAAACGTCTCATTTTTGGTCTTGGAGTCAAAATTCACAAATAATTATTTATTGACCATAAAAAAGCACAATATAAATGTAATATGTTGCATTTAGTCTAGGATTGACTTATTCCCTCTTCCATTAAAAGGAACATGTCCTAATTAAATTTTGTTATTTTTTTTCAAGTTTATCATTTTTTCATAACTTTGACAATTTCAAATTTATTTTTTAAGATTTTCTTAATTTTAAATTTAACCTTTGTTAGGATATTAGAGTATTAATGTGTAATTAGGGTTAATCGCATTAATTGTTATGATTCCTAAGTTCTATATAAAAGGTATCATATTGTGTTTAGAGAGAAGGAGATTTAATTCTTCCTAAAAAAGAAAGATTAACATGGTCCTCAGTCCTCACCCATTGTTAGTTTTCATTATTGTTCATCACCAAAGTTAAGGGAATAATTTGATTTGTAATATTCCTTCAAGTGAAGGAATGTTGTATTCATTGATGTTGATTAATGAAAAGTTTTTCATCAATATTCTTTTTTCTTAAATCCTTTTTCCGACCTTTATAAATAATAATAGTTATCATACATAATCATGAGTTTAATCCCAATATTAGAATCAACTTGTGATTAAGTATTTGACTTCAAAAAGAAAACTTGTAATTAATTACTTTTTTATTTTATTTCATTTCTCGGTATCTTAAGAAATTTAAAAGTATTATCAGCTTGTGCTACCTCAAACTAATTCAAACCCTTGCTTTGAGAGAGGGTTTTTATCAAAAGCCACAAAATAAATACTTTCGCCATTTGTACTTAACACAATTTTATATATCATAATTCAAACTCAAGGTTTCAAAATTGATTCAACTTTTGCAACATGTTGAACCAAGCATATCTAGGTACTTAGTGATTAAGTACTTGTGTCTTCTAACTTGATTACTATAGCACAAATTACGACTCTCAACTAAATTGCCAAACCTAAATTTATTGTCTCAATCTTAAAAAAAAAATATATATATATATATATATAAGGCACTTGTTGGGATATTTGTTAGTTCATAATATAAATTAATTTTTGGATCGTTAAATTCCATGCATTTTTAAAGTGCTACTGCTACTCATTAAATAAAGTATAAAACAGAATTTTGGTGGATTTGTATAAGGTAGGTATTATATTGAGGCCATATATTTCAAATATGATGTAGAAGATAATAATCTATGTATTCAGAAGGTTTAGAGAAATAGTGCTAATTTTTGTTATTTAAAAGAGGGACTAGCCTTTTTAGCTAAACTCAATTCTTGTTGATGGAGAAATAACTCTATTAATTAATTAGACAAATCAACCAAATTGAAAAATTAATGTTTAATTGTTTCAATTTCTTAATTTAATCGATTGTGCATATCTCCCCAAAGATTATTATACATTCGCAAACATAATTCCGCCATATCTTTCTCTCTTTTAATCTTTTTATTTTTTTTAAACCAAAACTATCTTTGCTTTTTAAATGAATAGCTTATTGGGGATTCAGAAGAATTTCAAAATGACACGTTAAGAAATAACTTTATAGTATAATGATCAATAACTAAATTTTTTTATTCTTACAACAACTTTAAAGTATATAAGTAATCACTAATCAGCACCTAAAAATAAACAAATACATACAAGAAATGAGATTAATACATTCCATTGAGATCACCATGATCGTATCAAAAGGCTGCTATGTGAATTATGTATGGGTGCACTGTGCACCTGCCGACTCTTTATACCAAAAATTAATTAAACCCACTTATTTAATAATTAATTAATTAACTTTTGATTATACGTATCAACAAAAAAAATATTTTCCCCCTCGAAAGCAAACTACTTTACAGAGAGTTTCTACTTTCTGGCTAACTTAATTAGTTAAATTTTCACAGCACATCGCAACAACAATAATAATAAACAATTGTGAATGCACATCCTGCAACTATTATTACGGAATCGGCATATGCCCTAAATCTATGTACAGCCACTTCTATAGAATTTGAATTTCAAAAAAAAAATTATTGGCAATTTGCAAGACTATATTAGCTCTACTTTATAATTAATGAGGAAAAAGAGAGATAAAATATGAGAGTAATCCGATCCATTCCAAGCATACAACAAATAATTGGAGTTATACTTATAACAAGTGGCAGAGCCAGATCCGAAGTCAGGGTGTAAAATAATTTAATTTAAAAATTACTATTTTTTTTAAAAATAATATTTAATGACTAAAAATAATAAATACCTTAGGACTATTAAAACTGTAATAACATAAGTATATTTATCATCATTTTTTTAAAGTTATATTGAAAATGTTGATATGATCTCATATGTAAATACGCTCATAATATCATCATAGCTAGGCCATTAAAATGTTACATGTCTAATATGATTGTGAATCCAAATATTTTTTATTTAGTTCAAAGGGAGTAAAATTTCAAGAATAAGATGTGTAAAATTGTAAAATTTACATACTCTACTCATAATTTTTTTTAAGTCCGCCATTACTTATAATGCCTGAAATTAAAGCATGCAAAAGAAACACACAAATACATAGGCCAACATATTTCTTTTTTCCTTAATTTTGAGTCTGGTATATATAATAACCCTTCTAATTCTGACTTCTAAAATTCAACAACAGATTGCATAAAAAAATGTGACTTTTAGTTTTGTTTGTTATTTTATTGATAAAAGCATGTCATCTTATATAAACCATGCATGTTTAAGTATATTATGTATGTATATATGTATAAAAGTATTGAAAATCAAACCGTCATTGTATTTAAGACATTAATTCTAAGATTAATAATCAACATCGTGGTGGAATCTTGACTGGACCAATCAGAAACAAAAACATTCTACTGATGATATTGGTTCAACCGTTTAATGGTTCAATTGGCCAAATTAATCCAGATTCAACGAGGGAAGAAACTAAAGAGATGCTCATGAAGTTAAAACTATTTAGCCACGCATGTGTGTGTGTGTGTGTGTGTAAGGGTCTGATTAAGTATATAAATGATTGATATGCATGCAGAAGATACAGAAGGTGTTAGAAAATATAATCTTTGAGAAGATTCAATCTCCAATCTTTCATTTCAATTTGTTTGCTTTTTTTGTGCCACTAAACAATTGCATACTTTTGGGGTACAAAGAATAAGATGCCCATTCCATCCTGCTTTTTAGCAAAAGAGAAAGCAACATATATATATATATATATATATATATCATCATAAGATAAAAGTGTGCTCCACTAATAAAAATATATATTAAGTGAAAGAAAGAGATCGCGAATTGTTTTGAATGTGGGGATCTTGCTAGCTTGATTCTTTCTCAACAAAAGGAAACTTATTTCTGGGGTTTCCATGATGCCAAACACCACAATATCACCAACTTGGTTTTTTTAATTGATATATAAATTATATATATATATATATATATATGCCAACTTGATATATTGATTTTAAATTAATTCTTCACCTCAACTTGAATAAACAAATGGGACGTGAACCTAATGTTGGCAACTTTTACAACCACTTTTAGGAAAACGAATCTTTTCCTTTATATTGAAGATCTTAACATATATGTCTAAGTAGGTGTGTGTGTATCATTGTTCATGCATGTTCTAGAAATTGATATATTTTTCATGTATGTTTATGTTTTTGGTTGATGTGTGTGTGTAGGGTTTTATTTCACGATAATCAGTGTCATAACCGAAAGTAGGATCATGAATTTTATTTTGGATTAAGTATTTTAATATGTTACAAGTTACATTGTCTTTGGCCAAGCCATCAAGGGGAGATGCATGAAAATTCATCTTTTTTTTTTTTTAGGACGCTTTGAGACCAATATATCATTTAGCACTTATATGTGAAAATTTGCAGCAAATGTTCTGATTTTTAACATGAAATTTTAAAAGGAAAGCTTTAAGAGATACTCCCACCATTCAAAATATAAAAGTTGAATGTTAAAAAATATAAAACATTTTAATATTTAAAGGTATAATTAATACATTTTTTTTTCAAAAGTCCTTCTAATAAATAGATCATTTCATACTTGCTTTAAAGTGAAATACCCTATTAAATATAGGTAAATATGAAAATATTGTATTAGTTTGAAGATAACTAATTATTTTATTAAGAATAAGATTTAGTTAACAATATTTTATATTTTTTATCAAAAAAAATGAGTATATATAGGTGTGGAAATTTTTCTTTGACCTTTTAAAATTTGACATTGATATATAAGAAATTTACAACTTATAATGTTCCCACTTTTAACGTGAACGATTTAACAAAAATATTTAACTAGTATATGAGAAATTCTTGCATGGACTATGAACACTGACTCATTTATATTCTATCCAATAAATTATACAAATTCAATCAAATAAATTTTATATAGCATTATCTTTAATATTTTTTTTGAAATAAAATGTCTCTTTAATTTCTTGCTTCTCTCTCTCTCTGTGGTCTCTACCTTCATCATAAATGAGGGGAGAGAGAAAAAAAAATATTAAAATAATTTAAAATAACATAAATGAGGCATAACATAACAAATAAGAACAAATAAATTTGACATGACATATTTTTATTTAATAAAATAAGAATGTTATGATATTAGGTTGATACAAAAATTTATCTTAATATACATTCCTTTTGTTAAAAATATAAAATATTTTTAATTAAATTTTATTTCAATAAAATTGTTAATTATTTTTAAATTAATATCACTTTTTTATATTTATTTTTATTTAATTGAGTATTTTACTTTAAAATAAATATAAAATATTTATTTATTATGAACATTTAAAAAAAAACATTAATAATTACATCTTGAAAAATTGAAAAAGCTTTATATTATATTTTTAACATTTAATTTTAAAAAAATGTCTTCCATTTTTAATGAAGAGAGCAGTATAGTTACAATTTACTAGGATGTCACATTCATACTTCACAGTTACTACTACTAATATATAATAATTTATAATTAATTTTTCAGCTTTAACATTCCAACTATTAAGGACCTTTTGTGCTTCATTGAAATTTTGAAATATTTGGTCTAAATTGTAATTAAATTTTGAAATATATTGGTTCTAAAGCGCCATTCCCCCCTTTTTTTGGACCAACGAGATAAAACTCATTTTAACATATATTTTCTTCTAAAATATTCGAACTCAATTTTATCCAATAGAACCAAACTATTTGCCGTCTACACCATGAGTGTTTGGGGATTCTTTTTATTTCCTATATTTGAATTAATATTTATAAATACATCTACAAATATTTTCATACAATATTTTTATTTTTCCAAAGGAGTGAAATACACTATAAATAAATAATTGAAGGTTCTTGACTATGAATAGTCCCCACTTGCAAGTATGTTAGGGACATGTGAGTTGTACAAAATGACAAGATCGTCCGCAATAATTAGAAAGGAAAGAATAATTTTTGCATTAAATATATTAAGATTCTTGCGAATCTATTTAAGGTGCCTACATGATTGTTGCGGATGATATTGTAATCTATAATTAATTTAATCAAAATTTTAATCTTAATGGAAAGACCCTATGCCGTACATGTGTACAGCAAAGTGTACAAAAATTTCTACGCATTAAAATGTTTTGGTGCATGCATGTGTCCGTGAATTTTTTCTCAACTAATTATGGCGATTTAAAAATAAGTTCAACATTAATGTTCTCTCTATTTTTAATAAAATATCTAATATTTAACACTATAAATTAAATTTGAGTATTGTTTGATTTCAACGGGAATAACTTTCTAAAGACATCTACATTTGCACGGATTTGATATTCAACGATCTAGTACTCAAGTTATCTTGATATTTTTCAATGTAGTCAATTCTTTTTTAAAAAATTAACTATCTGTTTGGATGGAAAGAAAAATTAAAAAAAAAATATTATTACTCTTTTTGTTTGAATGAACATAAAAAAGAAAAAAGAAAAAAAAAAGAAAA